>NW_024868052.1:0-56427 GCF_013358625.1 Macadamia integrifolia
TTCCAATCTATGGTGGATACTTCTCTTTTGCTACAAGTACCCTCGCAAGGTAAGATGTTTACCTGGACTAACAATCGCCGGCGAGGTAATGTAGCTGCTGTCCTCGACCAAAGTTTCTGCAACAGTAAATGGTTGGATATGTTTAAAAGTACTCTTCAAAGGGTCCTGTTAAGGTCATCCTCTGATCATGCTCCCATTTTAGTTGTGTCAGATTCGATCGCCCGACCAGGTAACATTCCTTTTAGATTTAATAATTTTTGGATGGAGCATGATCATTTTGATAATGTAATTCAAGATGTGTGGAACCAGGAAATATCTGGAAATCCAATTTTTATTCTTTCTCAGAAATTGAAGTGTGTTAAGCTGTTTATCAAGCCTTGGGGAAGAAAAAATTTTCCCAATATTGATAACGAAGTCAAAAAAGCTTCTGATCACCTAAATTCTGTTCATCAAGAAATTGAGGCTGCAGGGATGTCAGATGACCTTTTTGGTCGCGACACTGATGCCAAAACAGCGCTGTTGAAAGCTACCCAGATGCAGGATAATCTATGGGCTCAAAAAGCTAAGTTGAGGTGGATGAAAGATGGGGACAAAAATTCAAAGTTCTTTCATCTATCAGTGAAAATGTGACGGGCTAGAAATCAAATTCGTACTTTGCAGAATGCTGATGGGGAGTGGATGAATGACCAGCAACAATTATCCTCATATATTGTCAATTATTATGAGGAATTCCACATATTATCTGTTACTTCTCCTCACCCTGAGCTGCTGGATTGCATTCCATGCATTATTTCGGACGATGATGCTCTTTATTTGGAGGCTGAACCATCTTTAGAGGAAATAAAAAAAGCTGTTTGGAAATTAGACCCAGATAGTTCCCCTGGACCTGACGGCTTCTCAGGGAAATTTTTTAGACGGGTATGGAGTATTGTTGAGGATGATTTTTGCAGGGCTGTTTTGCACTTTTTCAGATGGGGAATCCTTCCAAAGGGTGTGAATAATTTTTTTCTCACTCTTATCCCTAAGGTGGTGGGGGCTACTTCTCTCGACAAGTATAGGCCAATTTGCATGGGAAATTATTTTTGCAAGGTATTATCAAAAATTGTGGCAAGTAGAGTTGCAATTTTACTGCCAAAGCTGATTTCGGAGGAACAAGGGGCATTTCAGAAGGGGAAGATAATATCAGAAAACATTAGCCTTGCTTCAGAATTGGAAAATCTGATGCATTCCACGGTTAGGGGAGGTGGGATGGGGCTCAAGGTTGATGTACAGAAAGCCTACGATTCTCTATCCTGGGAATTTCTATTTACTGTCCTTGGGAAGTTTGGTTTTCCTAGGAAATGGATTTCTTGGATTCAAGAAATTCTTTCATCCTCAAGGATTTTGGTTCTAATAAATGGAGGTCCAGAGGGGTTTTTTGGTGTGAGTCGTGGTCTTCGTCAAGGCGATCTGTTATCTCCCATTTTGTTTATTTTAGCTGAGGAAGTGCTCTGTAGAGGATTAAATAAACTGGCCTTGGAAGGATTAATCAAGTCGCTGCCAGGTCCAAAAGGTACCTGCACTCCAACTCACCTATTATTCGTGGACGATATTTTCATCTTCATGAATGCGTCGGTGAAATATGTTAAAAATTTGCATTTATTTTTATCAAAGTATCAGGATTTCTCTGGACAACAATTTAATCTCGACAAGAGCAAAGCTTTCTTTGGGAAGGTTGCCCCCCATAAGAAACAATTCATCAGTAATTTATTGGGAATTCAGGCCTCAAAATTCCCTACAAGGTATTTGGGTGTGGAAATCTTCAAGGGAAGAGTGAAGAAAAATCATCTTTTACCTTTGATGGATAAGATTAAATGCAGATTGGCTGCCAGGAAAGGGAAGCTCCTCTCGATGGCTGGTAGGGTGGAGTTGGTTCGATCAGTAATTTTGAGTATTCCTATCCATAATTTTGCAGTTTATTGGTGGCTCCAGTCCATTATTAAAACTGTAGAGCGGTGGATGAGAAATTTTATCTGGTCGGGTCAAATGGAGGTGGGGAAAAAAATTGTGATAAAATGGGAGAACACTTGTAAGCCCAAGGATGAGGGCGGTTTGGGTATCAGAAAACTGAGAGAGGTTAATAAAGCTTGTTTATGCAAGCTCGCCTGGCAGATTAAACATGAAGACAATATTATGAGCAAATTTTTTAGAGCAAGATTTGTTCAGAAAGATGGCTCTCTCAGGAAGGGATATAAATCTTCCTCCATTTTGCCGGGACTGAAGAGGGTGTGGAAATTCGTGTCGGACATGGAAAGATGGACAGTGGGAAATGGGGAAAAAATCATGTTTTGGACAGATAAATGGTTAGAAAATTCTTCCCTGGTGGAGTCTTCTAATTTGGAGCAGGAAATGTTCATAGGGAGGACTATGTGACTGGCAGATCTTAATCGAAATGGTGAGTGGTCTTTTCCAAATGTTTCTTCGAAATTTCTTGTTGAGACCTTTGAGAAGGCAAAAAGAATTTCTTTATCGCCTATGGAGGATATATGTCATTGGAAGCTGTCAAATTCTGGGGCATTCTCTTTGCGATCAGCGTGGGAGGAGATAAGGGGGAAAAATCAGAAATTCCCTTGGTTTTCTATTTTATGGAAATCCAAGATTCAGCCTCGTCAAGCTGTGTTTGGTTGGAGGCTTGCTTATAATCGGTTACCCACGGATGAGGAGGTGCGCAGAAGGGGTGTGATGATGCCTTCTAGGTGCATTTTGTGTAGTCACGCAGAAGAATCTATCCCTCATTTATTCATTCATTGTGAGTATACCCAATCTCTGTGGAATTCTTTTTGTGATTTATTCGGTATCAGGTGGCAGCCCCTTGATAGAATGGGGGACCTTTTAGCATGGTGGAAACGGAAAGGGAAGAATTTAACCTTTTCAACTGTGTGGCTTTGTGGCTTTATTCTGATCCCATATGCTGTCTGGATGGAGAGAAATGCTAGATATCATGATGGTGCAGCTCTTCATTATAAACATATTTTTGCTCGAGTGAAAGGAGAAATTTGTATGATCTCTAGTGTACATCTTGGGAAACCCCTTTCCATCCCGGATCTGATATGTGCTAGAAGAATAGGAATTCCTCGGGTAACAAGAACTCGTAGAGAGATTATTGAAGTTCGATGGTGTCTCCCATTTCCAGGATGGATTAAGCTAAACACTGATGGATGCTTCTTGGGTAATCCAGGGAAGGCCGGAGCAGGCGGGATTTTCAGAAACGAGAAGGGGGACAACCTTTTGAACTATAGAGAATATGTCGGTATCAGAACAAATTTTGAAGCGGAATTTTTGGTAGTGATCGCTGGTCTTGAACAGGCAAAGATAAATGGTTTTCAGCATCTTTGGATTGAATGCGATTCTACGGCAGTGGTAATCCTTCTTTCTAAAGGTCTAGTTCCATGGTTTGCTCTACAACGATGTAGGAGTCTGTTATCTTACCTGAATTCAATAAATTGGAAGGTGACGCATTGTTACCGGGAGGCAAATGTGATTGCTGATTTTTTAGCAAAGTCATCAGCGAGATTTGAAGTGTCGTATCCAGTGGAAGCTTGGCCTCGGTTGGTTTCAATGGAATTAGAATTGGATGCTTACCAGCGTCCAAGATATCGCTTTAGGAACTTATAGATTTTTCTTTCGACTAAGATTTAAGGGGGCCTTTTCCTGCTGATGGCAATGCCGAAGGTGGGGCTGGTCAAATTTTATCTTAGTCAATTTCTTGTATGACGGTGATGATATCTTCTTTTTCTTTTATATTGGGATGTACATTCTTTATTTCTTCTTAATACAACGAATCTTTAGCGAAAAAAAAAATCAGCCACTACATTAGCTTCACAAAAATAGTGTGTGATCTTCCATTGCACCGACTCCAAAAAGGGAATGGCAGATCTCCATTTCTACAGGGCGAACCATGGAATCTCCCTTCTCTGAACTGCTAAGACCACCGATGCTGAGTCCGACTCAATCCAAACACCCCTAGCATGATGGTGTCTAGCTAGCAGAATACCCTCCAAAACCGCCTCAAATTCAGCTTCATATATTTGTTTAACTCCCATAAAAATGCTAAAAGAGTCGATTACCTTGCCTTCATTGTCCCTTAAGACACCACCAGCACCTGCATTACCTGGATTACCAAGCGAGCTACCGTCCACATTGATCTTCATCCACTCCCTGGGAGGCTTACACCAATGAACCTCAAGAGGGGAAGGGGAAGTTGGATTTCTGATACTTAAACCTATCTTCCTACAGGTCATCAAGTCCGAAATCGAACGAACTTCTTCACTTGACCCGTCACAGCAAAGCTGAACCTCTTGCCTTATACTTTGAAAGACATACCGCACTGCCCTTTCTTTATTTTCCTGCCTTCTTTTATTTCTTTCCCACCAAATATGGTTGATAGTGATGACCAAACACAAACTCCATGGCTTCTTTATCTGAATCACTTGAGATTTCCTCTTCCACCACTTGAACAACGATTGAATGCTTGGGTGATTTACCCACGCCACTCCAAAAAAATCTAGAAAATTCTTCCATATTGATATGGAGAATGAGCAGTGTAAAAAAATATAGGCCATGCTTTCTTCAGCCTTTCCACACAGGTTGCATCTGGACGGGAGATAAACACCTTTTTGGCAAACCAGGTCATCCGTAGGGATTCTGCCATGCACCACTCTCCATCCAAAAATGGAGTGTCTTGGAGGAAGGTTCTTCTGCCAAATCAAAGAAGACCAGTTCACCTTCAAGGATTTCACTCTAACAGCCTCCCAACCCGACCTTGAGGAGAAATGCCCTGAAGGAACTAGCGACCACACCTTGAAATCCTCCATCTGCAAACTCGGAATGTTGATCTTTTTAATCTGTCCAAAAATTTCATTAAGAAGAGGAGATGCTACCTCAGGTAGGCGCCATTCCCCATTTCTGATAAACTCCCCCACCTTTCCTGACGTAGACAGACTTTGGTCGCTATCCAGCGAAAGAAGTTCCATAATGGAGTTTGGACCCCACCATTTATCCTTCTAGAAATTTGCAAGCTGGCCGTTCCCTATGATCCAGTGCTCCTTGTCATCCACAAAGGACAACATTTTCCTGTGACCTACAAATATAGTGGAGATGTTGCATTTTTTGAAAGATCTTCCATCCTTCTTTAGGAATGGAGCTCTGAGAAAGGTTAACGCTCCTGTCTTCTCCGTTTTGATCGTCCAAATCAATTTGCACAGCATTGATTTATTGGAATCTCACAGTCTCCTCAGACCCAGCCCTCCCTCATCCTTGGGCTTACACATAGAGTCCCACTTCACCGTGACAGCCTTGACCGTATCTACATCACCTGTCCAAATAAAATTCCGCATCCATTTCTCCATCATCGCCACTAGAGATGCAGGCCACCAATAAACAGAGAAGCTATGGGTCGGCATTCCCGAAAGCACCGATCTAACCAATTCCACCCTGCCCTCCATTGAAAGCAATTTCCCTTTCCAATCCGCCAGTCTCCCCTTAACCTTGTCCATAATCGGCAACAAGGTATCTTTTTTAATCCTTCCCTTGAAGATTTCCACACCTAGATACCTTGTAGGGAAGGTACACATGGGAATGCCTAAAGTATCAAATATTCGATGCTTCCTAGAAGGGGAAATGTTCCCCAAAAAAAGCTTACTTTTTTCTAAGCTGATACCCTGCCCTGAAAACTCTTGGTACTTTAGAAGAAAGTCTTTAAGATTCCTCACATACCTCATAGAAGCATTGGAGAAGATGAATATATCATCAGCAAAGAGAATATGGGCAGGAGTTTTGACACCGCGAGGCCCATGTATTGGCTTCAATTTATTATTCTGGATCAGATGCTTCAAGCCTCTCGATAGCACTTCCTCCGCAATAATAAAGAGCATGGGAGATATTGGGTCCCCTTGCCTCAGCCCTCTCTCCACACCAAAGTATCCCTGTGGACCTCCATTACTCAAAATCGATATCTTAGAGGATATCAAAATTTGATTCAGCCATGTTATCCACTTCTCTATGAACCCGAAACGACGCAACACCTGAAACATAAAGGACCACGAAAGAGTATCATATGCTTTCTTGATGTCAATTTTTAATCCCAGACCTCCCCCTCTCATAGAAGCAAACATCATATTGGCCAGCTCTGAGGCCACACTGATGTTGTCGGTTTCCTTTCTGAAATGCCCCCTGTTCTTCAGATATCAACCTAGGGAGCAATTTAGCAAGCCTCATTGCCATTATTTTGGATAGAATTTTACAATAAAATTCCCCATACACAATGGCCATAATTTATCTATAGAGGATGCTCCCTCCTCCTTGGGAATAAGGACCAAGAAATTATTGTTCACACCATTGGGCAACTGACTAATACTGAAGAAATATTTAACTGCATTACACACCTCTAGCTCGACAATATTCCAGCATCTTCTAAAGAAAGCTCCAGAAAATCCATCCGGGCCAGGAGAGCTATCTGGGTCCAGGTCCCAAATAGCTCTTTTAATTTCTTCATTCCCTGGTAAGGCATCAAGCACATAGTAATCACCTTGGTGAAGAACCATAGGTATGGATTCAAGAAGTTCCACATGCTCCACTAAAGGCTCAGCTTTGTAGAATTGCTCGTATGACTGAACTGTATAATTCCCTATCTAGTCGTTACCTTCCACCAAAGTCCCATCAGGTGTTTTAAGGCTTCTTATAGAGTTTCTTAGACTTCGTATTTTAACAGAAAAATGGAAGAACCTAGAATTGCGATCCCCTTGCTTCATCCATCTAACTTTGGCTTTTTCGGCCCAAAGTTTTTCATGGTTTTCCAAAGCTTTTATTAGAGAGGTCTTCGCATCCGCTTCTAACCCAAACAGATGGTCATCCATGCCATTTATTTCAATAGCCTGTTGCACCTGCGCTAGCTTATCCTTGGCATCCTCAAGGGCAATGGACAAGTACCCCAAGAAGATACTTGCAGCAGTCTTTATTGCTGCCTACATGCCTGATACTGCACACCCCATGTCCTATGTCCTCGATCAGGTATTCCTAACATCTTCTTTTTCTTCTTCTTCTTATTCCTCTTCTCCTTTTTTAACCTTCTCTCTCTCTCTCTCTCTCTCACTGTTGTGTGTGTGTGCAGGGAGCGAATTATCCTACAGGAGGAGGATGGCTAGACACTTGTGTCATAACTATTGGGAACACGACATGGTATTTCTTTGGTGATGACTCCTTGGGAACAAAACTCTACCAAATGTGCCCTCCTGAGGTCTCTCTCTCTCCCTTGTGTATAGTGGTAGGGGTATTTACTCTATGGGTATATAAGAAAGTCTAACCTAGTAGATCAGTGGAATCACAAGTCTGAATATTTGATGGGTTCCCAGCTGGGCAGCTCCTTATGCCCTCTAAAGTCTTTTCTAGATGGCTAGCGAAGCCCTAAATGTATCATAAAAAATGAGAAAAGAAGAAGGCTACGTGGTCGTGTTCCCTTAATCCTCACACAAGGGATTCTCCTAAGCCTCTCACAAGGGGCTAGCAAATGATCAAGTAGACACCCATGTTGGATGTCCCAGCGCACTATTCCGTAGGCTGAGGTGCTGGCATTGGTTGCACACGATCAGGGAGTGTTCATCATTCTCCAAAAGAGAGGAAAAAGAATTCAATCCGGAGGCATGGTCTGTCAGTACTCCTACGTCTATATCTCTGTCTACCTCATATGAAAAGACGCCTCTGTTCCTTGTTTTGGAGAGTAGGAGATAGACACAGGGCCGCTGATGTAGGCTGCACTCCCAGAAAGAAAGAGTCACTTCTTAACAAAAAAAAAAGACTCAGAAGGAGGCTGAATCCCCAAGTTCCCACGTCACCTCAGCCTCCATTTTAAAAATATTAAATTTAGAGAAGGTTCATTAAAAGGCAGTTGGCTCATGCACCAGCGCAACCCCAATGGGAGTGCACGGAAGAATCAATAATGACAGGATTTTCGTTTTTCATGGGGTGAGGTGGTCATTTAGTTGTGTTACGTATATTAATAATTACTCCCGCAAAATAGGAAAAAAATTACTTTGTCTCTCTCTTTCAATTCATCTTTTTTCTTTTTTCTTTTTTCTTAGTATCATATTTTAATAAGGACATATTTTGACATCCTTATCATTTTTTTCATTGCAAGGATATCGTCCTAATGCATACACAGAAAAAGCCAGGATCGTTCTTTTACAATGTAATGGCTGAAATGCAACTTACAAAAGAGAATTATGGTTCAGTTGATTGATTCTACATTGTAACCGGGGATGATTTAACGATTGCTACTGCTTTTCAGTACGTAATGATCAAAAATTTTCCGATGAAGGAGCAGAAGTTGATAAATAGTTCTGGTCATGAGGTTATGCTATCAAAGCCCTTAGAGTTGTCTGATAATATCTTAGATATTGCCAGAAAATATTACTCTTCTTTTGTCTCCTAAAGCTGCTGGAGATGGAACTTGGGCTGGTTGGGTCGAAATGAGAGCCAAACCAAATTCACTCCAATGTGGTGCCTTGTGGGTTTGAACTGATTGGACCAGAGAAGTCCAATCTTAGTATCGATGTACTGCTACTGCTGCTGGAGGGTACCATGGTTTTTGTGTTGGGTGTGCTATGCTATCTATCTATCTATGTATGAACAATAAAGGCTACCAGTGTCTGTCAAATATTGTAGCCTAGCAGTGCTTTCTATGCTAATGATATATCTCCATCTATCATGGTTCTGAGTATGGGTATCTTATTGGATCAGTTGGGAAAAATTCAAGCGCCAGATGCATGAAATGCTTTTTCATAGTGACTTGAAAGGCAGTGATTTGAGAAAAACCCATAGCTCAACTTTTTTTTTTTTTTGTTAAAAGATGATATTATTAAAATAAAAGGGGAAAATACACCAACATAAAAGAAAGGGAACACAGCCGAGACCACTAGAGAAACTTGCTCTCTCCACCTTCGGCATGGCCATCAGCAGAGAAAGCAAGAAACACCCATAGCTCAACTTCACACCTTCTGATGCCAGATTGTATGTGTAAATTAAAATAAATAGGATGAAGTAATAATAATAATAATAATAATAATAATAATAATAATAATAATAATAATAATAATGTGCTGGCAATTTCCATGTTCTCACCATTTTCAATCGATCAATGATGCCCTTAAAACAAAATCTTTTCACCTGAAACTTTGATTCACCTGACATAGGTTTCATTGGATAGATTTCAAACTTTCTATGGATCATTGTAGACCAATGAGGACCCTTAAAATAAAATCTTTTCACATGGAACTCTGATTGACCTTATATCATTGTCATAGATACTTCTTGAAAAAACTGAATTGTTTATTCCTCATGTTTTCAATTTTTTGTGGTCCTCTTATAAGTTTGTGGTCTTATCATTGTCGACCAATGAAGACCCTCAACAATAAAAAAAATATTTCACCCAAAATTCTAATTGACCTGATATCAGTGTCATCGGATTTTCCTTTCAAAAGTACGTTTTTAAAACTTACAATTTTCAGTGGTCCCTTCACAATTTTATTTCCCCATCATTGTCGACCAACAAAGACCTCGAAATGGAACCTTTTCATTTGGAATTCTGATTGACCTGATATTAGTGTCATTGGATCTCCTTTGGAAAATGAAAGACCTAAAATTTTCAATTTTTCATGGTTCCCTTGCAATTTTGTGGTCCTATCATGGTCGACTAATGAGGTCCCTTAAAATGAAATCTTTTAACCTAAAAATCCAATTGAATTGATATCAAAATCATCTGACCCCCCTTTCGGAAATCCCCCTTTCGGAATTAAGTGTTTTAGCACTTAGATTTTCAATTTTACATAGCCCCCTCACAATTTTATGTTCCTATTACTGTCAACTAATTAGGGCTTTCATGATGAAATCTTTTCACCTAAAACACTGATGATATCATTGTCGCAAGATCTCCATTTTAAAATTAACTATTATAGAAATTTCCATGGTCTTGAGGCCCTTTTTGAAATTCATTAGGTTATAGAAGGGTTCAGGGGTTTGATGTTTAGGGTTTTGTTTCTGAGGTTTAAGATGTTTCTTGTTGATTTCAATTATTTACTATTTCTAAAATACATTGTGTACAAATAAATTATATAGTGTCGTTAATAATAATTTAACAGTATACATGTTTTTCTGGATTTTTTTTTTTAAATATTTTCGTCCAAATATTGTGATAAAACAATATATTTGCTCAGTCAAAAAATATAAATTATTTAGTGAATATTTATTTGTATTTTTACTATCCATTTTTTAATGTTCTTGGATTGTTAAAATATATATATATATACACACTAGTAAGCTTGAACGTATAAATGTGGGTGTGGATGAATATATATAGCTATATATATTTATATATATATATACACACTTTTTTCGCTAAAGGGCCATGTATATTAAGAGAAAAGGGAAAAAATTAGAAACTGTACAAAGAGGATCCATAAAAAGAGGATCCAAAGAAAAACAAAAAACAAAAATCACCCCACCTAGGACCCACCCCCACCTACGGCATTGCCATCAGCGGAAAGATAGGTGCTAGGCCAAAAAACAGAAAATGAAAACTAATAAAATCTGAATCGCGATCTGCCCATCGCATCCTCAGCCATGAAGTCAAGCACCTTAGGAGGCCATGCCACCACTGATGTAGATGCTTCCTTCTTAGCAGCCATCTGCGCTAGGAAATCTGCTATAGGGTTTGCCTCTCGATAACAATGAGTGATTTTCCATCTTATACCACTGAGATAAGAAATAAGGAAAGACCACCTTTGCCAAACAAACCACGGGACCCAGCCCCTTTGAAACATGAGCACCACAGCGCCCGAATCACATTCAATCCATAGAGATGCACAATTCAGCTCTCTTGCTCTCTCAATTCCTTCAATTAAAGCTTGAAATTCAGCATGGAAATTTGAAGCTATTCCTAAATAGGAGCTATAAATCGCTACAATCTGGCACTTGCTGTCCCTTATAATGCCACCTGCTCCAGCATTCCCTGGATTACCCAAGGACGAGCCATCACAATTTAGCTTCCACCATCCATCCATCGGAGGCAGCCAGAAAATTTCTCGCACCCCTTTAATCTTCCTTCTTGGCACCTCTATATTAGGCTTCAAGCATCTCTCAGAATCTAGTCAAGATTTTATTCTGTCACTTTTTCCTGGGCCATGTCTTCTAATCTCCTCCATTATTGTATGAAAGACTTGACCATAAGATCGATGGAGACCCCTAAATCTTGTTGAATTCCTTTCCATCCAAATAAAGTATGGAACAAGAATCAAACCAGCCATCCACATTTGAGATAGTCCAATGGATTTGGATTTTTGAGTCCACCATGAAACATGCGCTGAAAAATCATCCCCCTGATAGGACCAATGAAAACCAAAGACTTCAACAAATGCCCTCCAAATGTAGACAGCTCCATCACATTCCACGAACAAGTGATTTATAGACTCCTTAGCCTTATTGCACACCTCACACCTAGAAGGGAGCGGCAGTCCTTTTCTTTTTACCTTGTCATCACAAGGAAGCTTTCCATGTATAAGTCTCCATCCAAAAACTGATTGGCGGGGGATCAAAACCGAGCTCCACACCATTTTTGCCCAGCCCACTTTAGGAGAAACCTTTCTCAATGCTTCCCAGGCCGATTTAGTGGAGAAAGCTCCTAAGGAGGATAGAGACCAGCAGCATCGGTCTTTCTGACCCTGTGGCAAGGATATATTCCCTATAGCTTTGAATATATCTTTTAAAAATTCAGACTGAATAGGGGGAAAACACCACTTATCATCTTCAATAAAATCTGCCACTCTGCAATTGCTATAAGAAAAATGAGACAAAGGGAGGGGGGAGAGCTCAGCAATAGACAAAGGACCTATCCATCGATCCTTCCAAAAAAATATGTCCTCACATGTACCCACCATCCACCGCTCAGATAGAGATACAAAGTTCCACATCTTCGCAATTCCTTTAAACACCAAAGATGCTCTATAACCCTTCTTGAGGTCTCCACCTTCATTCACAAATCTAGCCCGCAAAAAGGAACTAAAAGCAGATCCTTCATGCTTCATTTGCCACACAAGTTTGCTAAGCACCGCACAGTTGACCTCCCTCAATCGCCTGATACCTAAACCCCCTTCCTCCTTAGCTTGGCATATCTCTTCCCATTTCACAGTGATTTTCTTCACTGTGGAAATATCCCCAGACCATAGGAAATTCCTAATCCAGCGCTCCACCGTTTTAATCACTGATTCAGGCCACCAATAAATGGAAAATTTATGAATAGGCATACCTAAGATCACAAACCGAATGACCTCTGCACGACCAGCCATTGAAAG
Source organism: Macadamia integrifolia (assembly GCF_013358625.1). Taxonomy (NCBI): domain Eukaryota; kingdom Viridiplantae; phylum Streptophyta; class Magnoliopsida; order Proteales; family Proteaceae; genus Macadamia; species Macadamia integrifolia. The sequence goes on from NW_024868052.1 coordinate 12,378, forward strand.
GAGTTTTCCTTGCCATCCCTGTAATCGAGATTTAATTTTATCCATAAGAGGAAGCATCCTATCCTTCTTGATAGCGCCCTTGAAGATCTCAACCCCAAGATACCTCATCGGAAGAGAGCAAATTGGGATACCCAGCAGATCAGAAATATACCTCTTCCTGTGAGGGGCGACTTTGCCAAAAAAACCCTTACTCTTCTCCAAGCTTATTTTTTGGCCAGAAAATTCTTGGTAATTAATCAAGAACTCTCTCAGACATCTAACATGTTTTGCTCCGGCGTTCATGAAGATAAAAATATCATCCGCAAAAAGCAGATGACTGGGGACAGTAGCATCTCTAGGACCAGGGAGCGCCTTTAGTTTTCCCTCCTTTAATAGACCATTTAGACCCTTGCACAACACTTCTTCTGCCAAAATAAAAAGCATAGGAGATAGCGGATCCCCTTGTCTCAAACCTTTCTCAACTCCAAAGAAACCCACCGAACCACCATTCAATAACACTGAAATTCTAGAAGAAACCAAGATTTCATGAATCCAAGCTAACCACACATCCGAGAAGCCAAATTTTTTCAAGACCGCAAAAAGAAAATCCCATGACAATGTGTCATAGGCTTTCTGCACGTCAATCTTCATACCCATGCCACCCCCTCTGACAGATGTATGTAATAAATTAGCAAGCTCAGAGGCTAATCCAATATTTGATGAAATAATCTTACCTTTCTGGAATGCCCCTTGCTCATCTGACACCAATCGAGGAAGAAGGCAAGATAACTTCTCAGCCATGATCTTTGATAGGGCTTTACAGAAAAAGTTTGCCATGCAGATGGGGCGAAATTTATCCAGAGAGACCGCTCCCTCCACCTTTGGAATTAGCGTCACAAAACTGTTATTTACCCCATTCGGAAGCTTCCCACCGCGGAAGAAAGCAATCACAGCCCCACAAAAATCGTCACCCACTATCTCCCAACACTGTTTAAAGAAAGCACCTAGGAACCCATCAGGGCCAGGAGAGCTATCTGGATCCAACCCCCATACCACCTTCTTTATCTCTTCTCTGACAGGAATAGCTTCTAATATGGAAGAGTCCTCCCTATTCACCTCATTAGGAATCACCTGCAACAGCTCCATATGATCTATGCAATGGTCCGCTTTATGAAAATTTTCAAAAAAAAGTGACACATATTCTGCCATCTGCAGCGGCTCAGAGACCATTGTACCATCTTTTTTTTTCAAAGCACGAATGCTATTTTTTATACGTCGCACTTAACCGATAGATGAAAAAATTTTGAGTTATGGTCTCCAAGTTTCGCCCAATTGCAGCGAGCTTTTTCAGCCCAAAGTTTTTCGTATATCTCCACTGCTTTCAAGAGCTTAGTTTTCGCCTCTGCTTCTCTGGAGTATAACTCATCAGACATCCCTATCTGGTCGATAGTTCGCTGGACTTCCTCCACTTCTGTAGTAGCATCTTTAAGAGCTACATCCAAGTTAGGGAAAGTCTGTCTTGCCCACCGTTTTAGAGCACTCTTCACCGCCCTTAATTTATATACACACACACACTAGTAAGCTTGAACATATAAATGAGGGTGTGGATGAATATATATAGCTATTGATCTTACACGTTCTGGAAAATTCGACGGGTTCTAATTTTTTTTAAAAAGAGTTAAAACAACTGAGAGACGTGGATTAATTAGGAAGGAATTTTAGCTATTAGGGAGAGGAAGGTTGGAGTTGCACAAGTTAGAAATAATATAAACAGATGATAAAAAATCGGTATTCAATTCGCATCTGTATCTATTCAGGAGTTCTCTGGTCAACACATCAGCTTCGAGAAAAGCAAGCTCTTCCTAGGAAAAATTGCTCCAGCTCGTAAGCAAGCCATCGCTGAGACTTTGGGCATCCCCATCTGCAGCTTTCCAACTCGATACCTCGGTGTTGAGATCTTCAAGGGAAGAATCACAAAGGAGGCATTGCTGCCTGTGTTGGATAAAGTAAAGGGGCGCCTTGCTGGATGGAAAGGTAAACTTCTGTCGATGGCGAGCAGGGTGGAGTTGGTTAGATCAGTCATCTCTGGTATTCCTAATCATAATTTTGCGATCTATTGGTGGCCCTCTGCTCTCCTTGTAACCATGGAAAGATGGATGAAGAACTTCATCTGGGCAGGGGAAGTGGATACCTCGAAACCAATTACAGTGAAGTGGGAGTCTGTTTGCAAACCGAAGGAAGAAGGGGGTTTAGGTCTCAGAAGACTCAGAGACACGAACATGGCAATGCTGTGTAAATTGGTATGGAGAATAAAGCATGAGAAATCTGCTGCCAATTCCTTTCTTAGAGCCAGATTTGTGAAAAAAGATGGGTCATTTAATAGAGGTTGTCGGCCGTCGTCTATTGCTCTGGGCATCAGCAAGGTGTGGAAGACTGTGGAGGCAAACGAACGTTGGATTATTGGGAGAGGCGATCTAGCAAATTTCTGGAAAGACAAATGGTGGGGCCCTAGGTCTATTCTTGAGAAGATTCAGACTCCTGACCTCCCTCCCCTCCCTTGTAACGCTAAGGTTTTTGATTTCATCAGCAATGGAGAATGGTCACTTCCAGAGGTCCGCTCTCACTCTCTCAGACAAATTTTCCTTGCAATTAAAGAGGTGAAGATTCCCAGTGCCCAATTTGAGGACTTATGTATATGGCAGCTATCTCCTCTTGGTTCTTTTACTACATCGTCAGCGTGGGAGGATATTAGAAGAGTTGCTCCGGCAGTGCATTGGAACTCTTTGGTTTGGCACAATAACCTCCCTCCAAGAATTGCTACTTTTGGATGGCGACTAGCTCATGAGAGACTCCCAACGGACGAGCTTATAAGAAAAAAAGGAATTTTCCTAGTCTCTAGATGTAGCCTCTGTGAGCAGTACGAAGAAAGTATGGAGCATATTTTCCTTCACTGTCCTTTCTCCAGAGATATTTGGGAGAAGTTCACCTCTTGTTTCGCAATTCGATGGTCTGAACATGAGTCAATTGATAGCTTATTGCAGTGGTGGAAGAGGAAATCAAGATCGATCAATTTAAAAAACTCTTGGATGATAGGGTTTACCATCATTGCTTCTCAAATCTGGAGGGAAAGAAATATCAGACGGTATGAAGGAAAAAAGAGGAATGGGATCTACTCATTTCAATACATCTTCCATGATCTTGCTCTATATGCAGGGACTTCTAAGGGTGAAGTGAAATCGATTGCTGATATTATGTGTTGCAGAAAACTGGGGCTAAAGATTGATAACCCAAAGATTGTGCTGCCGCTGGAAGTTCATTGGTGTAAGCCACCGGATCAGTGGATCAAAATTAATGTTGATGGCAGTTCATTGGGAAACCCGGGTCGCGCAGGAGCAGGGGGAATTGTTCGTGACAGTAATGGTCAGGTTTGTAAGGCTTTCAGTACTTTTTTGGGTGTTAAAAAAATATATGAAGCTGAATTTAGCGCTGTCACGGAAGCAATATTGGTTGCTATGAATATGAACGCAAGGGGCTTGTGGATCGAGTCTGACTCCGCAGCTATAGTGGCTGCAACTCAGAAGATGCATATCCCTTGGTTTGTTTTACAAAAATGGCGGTTTGCTCTCCCATTCCTTCAGTCCATTACATGGAAGATCACCCACTGCTTCCGTGAGGCGAACACTATGGCAGATTTTTTGGCAAAGAAGGCAGCAAAATCGGGAGCCTCTGACTACTCCACCACTTTTCCTAGTCATGTATTAGATGATTTATAAAATGATGCCTCGGGTAGGCATAGTTTTTGCTTGTGCTAGGCTCTCGCTTGTACACTCTGCTGATGGCTATGCCGAAGGTGGAGTTTGCAAGTGGTTGTAGTGGTTGCGAGCCTGCTTGAATTTCTTTCTTCTTTGGATGTATTTTTCCCTTTATTCCCTTCAATAAAATCATCCTTTAGCAAAAATAAAAAATCACATGTGATTCCTATTTGATCCGTTTGCATCTCCACTTTAAACACATCTTGGTTGGAAGTTTCAAAGTAGAATTTTGACCAAAATAGGCTGTTTAGTTTTAGACTCCTTTTATTCAGTTCATGCCTAAGATCCAATGGAGACGGGATGGCACACAATTGTCACTGTCTTGATAATTAAATGCCTCAAGAAACTCACAAAGCAATAAAATTCATTTTGCGATTACCCATAGCACTATTATAAATAGAGGACGAGGGAAGAAGTCATTGAGAGATAAGAGAAGAGAATAGAAGAGAAGTGAACAGCAGAATTACAGAAGAGAAGAGTGATATAGAGAGATGGGTACTTCTAGGGTGAGTGAAATGGCTATATCCATTGTGGTGGTCCTTGTTCTGTTGCAGCTCTTGCCTGCCAATGGACAACCGCGTCAATGCAACTTCAAACAATGGTCACCATGCCCTCCAAAGCCCAACAATGGCTTGGGTCATATTGTTCTTGTACATGGTGCAGGTCAAGGAGAATGGTTCTGGTACAAGGTTACACCAATATTGGAGGCTGCAGGCTATAAAGTGACAACCGTCCAACTTGGACCTTCAGTGACCATGGATGTAGATTCATTAGAAAACGTTTCGTTTTCGAGTTACTCACAGCCATTATTTGATCTGTTGGAATGCATAGACCACAAGGTTTTGCTTGTGGCTCACAGTGCCGGAGGATTCAATATTGCTGTTGCAATGGAGAAGTACCCAAACAAGATACTTGCAGGTGTCTTTATTGCTGCTTACATGCCTGATACTACACACAGCATGTCCTATGTCCTCGATCAGGTATCCTTATCCTCCTCCTCTTCTTCTTTTTTGGATCATTTATATTTTTCTTATTATAAAGACTGACTTTCTTTATCTCTCCCCAGGGAACGAACTATACAGAAGGATGGCAAGACACTTGTATCGTGAAAAGTGGGAGCACCACATGGTATTTCTTTGGTGATGATTTCTTGACATCAAAACTCTATCACAAGTGCCCTCCCGAGGTCTCTCTCTCTCTCTAAACTCATTTTTGTCGTTTTTTTTTTTTTTCTTAGTAGCATATTTTATAACAAGGACTTGGTTTGACATCTTTATAATTTTTGTCAAGGATATTGCCCTAATGCGTACGCAGAAAAGGCCAGGATCGTTCTTTTACAATGAAATGGCTGAAATGCATCTAACAAATGAGAATTATGGCTCAGTTGATCGATTCTACATTGCAATCGAAGACGATTTAGCAGTTGCTACCGAATATCAACACGTAATGATCGCCAATTTTCCTGTGAAGGAGCAGAAGCTGATTAATGGTTCTGGTCATGAAGTTATGCTATCAAAGCCCTTAGAGTTGGCGGCTCATATCTTAGATATTGCCAGACAATATTCCTCTCACTCTAAGGCTATTAGAGATAGAACTTGGGCCGGTTGGGTGGAGATGCGAGCCAAACCAAATTCCCTACGTGGTGGCTGGTGGGTTTGAACCATCTGAACCCTAGAAGTCCGGTCTTAGTTTCTATATACTGCTACTGCAGCGGGAGGGTACCATGGTTTTTGTGTTGGGTTTGCTATGCTATCTGTGTATGAACAATAAATGGTACTATCATCTATCAGCAATAATCAACTATTGCAACTTAGTTGTGCTTTCTATGTTAATGAAATAGCTCCATCTATCATGGTTCTAAGTATTGGAATTTTATTGGTGTAGTGTTGGAGATCGATACTGAAATGATAGTAATATGGATCAGTTGTATCAATTAAAAAAGTGGTTTACTCTTACATCCGATACCAATTTGATATGGTCCAATCTGTATTAGTATCAGTATCGACCAAGAATAATACAAACACCATTGATGATGCCTATAACATTGATCAGCATAATTTAATTAATGATTAGCAACTTATATTCAGCATTTCTTTCCATTGGTTGTATCTATCCCATAATAGTTCAGGACAGGTTTTTTCGCTAAAAAGTCATGTATATTAAAGGAAGAAAAAGAAGAAAAAAGAAATATAGTACATCAGATGAGAGAGAGAGAAATACCAAACACTCACAATAAGAAGAGAGGGAGAAGCATAAATTCCACCTTCGGCATTGCCATCAGCAGAATTACGCAACTACCCAACTCCACCAAAACAAAAAATCTGGAAAAAATTCCTAGGTGAATCTGAACCTAGGCCGACCCGATGCATCCATGTCTAATTCCATCTGGACCAGAGTTGGCCAAATTGAAATCGGCTCTGACACTTCAAAACGAGCGACTGACTTTGACAAAAAATCCGCCACTGAATTTGCTTCCCTATAGCAATGGGTTATTTTCCATTCCACATCCTCCAAATAAGAAATACAATTTATCCATCTTTGCCGAGCTATCCATGGACTTTGTCTCTTCTGAAAAATAGTCACAACTGCAATTGAATCACATTCTATCCATAGCCGTTTCACATTGTGCTGCTTAGCTAATTCAATCCCTATCATAAGCGCCAGAAATTCAGCCTCAAAATTTGTGCGAGTTCCTAGAAATTTTCTGAAATTTGCCACTACCTCTGCCTTTTTATTGCGAAGGATTCCCCCTGCTCCAGACTTCCCTGGATTACCAATAGAGCCACCGTCCGAATTGAGTTTTATCCAACCTGGATTAGGAGGGCACCAGAAAATTTTGAAGATTTCCCGAGGCCTTCTCCGCAACCCTGAAATACCCAAGCTTCTTGCAGTGACAAGATCCGAAATTGAGATGGCTGCCCCTGAATGAACCAGCTATTGGCAGCTAATTTCTCTCTTCACTTGGCCAAAACAATGCTCTTTTGATTTTAAGGTTCCTTCGAATTTTCTTCCATTCCTCTCCAACCAAGTGAAGTAAGGGATTAAAACAAAACCCTTCAGCCACACCCCTTTAAAGGTGGTCTTCTTGGCCTGATCTTTCCACCAAGCTATCAATCTTTCAACTCCTTCAAATCCAGGCCACCTAAACCCAAAACAGCTACAAAATTTCTGCCACATGAAATATGCAAAAGAGCATTCATACATGGTATGATTTATAGACTCTTCCGCTATGCCATAGAGAGTGCACTGAGATGGCAATGGAACCCCTCTCTTTTTCACATTATCATCAGTAGCTAGCTTGTTTTTCAACATTCTCCATCTAAAAACCGATTGGCGAAGTTGGAGATGAGAATTCCAAATCAATGAATACCACCCCACCTTTGGCGATTCCCGTCTTACTTTTTCCCAAGCCGATTTTATTGTAAAAACTCCTGATGAATTTAGTTCCCAATGACAAATATCATCCAGATCTGAAATTATGATATCCTTGGCCTGATCAAAGATATTTTGAAAAAATTCAGAACTCACTTGGGGAAAATTCCACTCATCTTGGCAAATGAAATCGGAAACCTTTGCTTGCATCGAATCAAAGAGACCTAACTGCAGGCCATACAACTCCTCAATAGGCTTCTTTCCCAGCCAGCTATCTTTCCAAAAATTTATCCTCTGACCATTCCCAACAGTCCATTGCTCATGAGACTGTACCCACCTCCACACCTTTTTAAGACCAGGCCATATCGAAGAGGAAAGGTAGGTAGTTTTCAGCGAACCATCAACCTTCAAAAAACGTGCACGAAAGAAAACACTCATTAGAGAATTTCCATGTTTAATTTGCCATGCTAATTTGCACAGGCATGCAAAATTAACGTCTCGCAACCTCCTAATGCCAAGACCGCCCTCCCTGGTAGGTTTACATACCTCATCCCACTTCACCACTATCTTCTTCCCTATCTCCATGTCACCAGACCATATGAAATTTTGCATCCACTTTTCTACTAATTTTATTGAGCTTCCTGGCCACCAATAAATCCCGATATTATGAATTGGGATGCCTGAAATCACTGATTTAACCAACCCCACCCTATCAGCCATCGAGAGAGGCCAACCCTTCCATCCCGATAGCCTCTTCCTGGTTTTATCCACCAGCGGTAACATGTGGTCCCGTTTAACTCTCCCCTTGAAGAGCTCCACACCTAAATATTTAGTAGGCTGCCTTGCAGATTGGATTCCCATAAAATTACTTATAAAATGTTTCCTGTGAGGGGCAACCTTTCCAAAGAACAAACTACTTTTTTCTAGATTAAATATTTGGCCAGAGAATGCCTGATATTTATCCAGAAAGGCCTTAATATTTTTGACAAACTGAGCAGATGCATTTATGAAAATGAAAATGTCGTCAGCAAACAATAAATGGGAGGGAGTTAACACACCTCGAGGCCCAGGAAGAGATTTTATCAAACCATCCTTTACCATGCTTCTAAGACCTCTACAGAGAACCTCTTCTTCCAGAATAAATAAAAAGGGAGACAAAGGATCTCCTTACCGGAGACCTCTACCAACCCCAAAGAACCCCACCGGGCCACCGTTCACCAAGATTGATATTCTTGAGGATAGAAGAAGGTTGTGAATCCAAGAAATCCACCTAGAGGAGAACCCAAATTTGCACAGAACTGCAAAGAGGAATTCCCAAGCTAGAGCGTCATACGCCTTTTGAACATCGAGCTTCAGCCCCATTCCACCACCCCTAACCGAAGAGTGCATCAAATTTGACAGTTCTGATGTGAGGCTGATATTTGCTGAAATTATTTTACCCTGCTAGGAAGCGCCTTGCTCTTCCGAGACCAATTTAGGCAAAACAACAAGTAATCTTGAAGATAGAATGTTTGATATCACTTTGCAATAAAAATTCCCCGTACATATAGGACGAAATCTATCTAGAGAGGCTGCACCCTCAACTTTGGGGATCAAGGAAATAAAGCAATTATTTATTCCTTTAGCAAGCCGCCCTTCCTCAAAGAATTTTTTCACTGCCCTACAAAAATCACCCTCAACAATGGCCCAACATCGACCTGAAGAAGCTGCCTGGGAACCCATCAGGACCTGGAGAGCTTACAGGATCTAAATCCCAAACAGCTTGTTTTATTTCGTCCCCACTCGGGACAATCTCCAATCCTACCACGTCCTCCTCCTCCAACACTCTGGGAATATTATCAAGAAGATCATTATGAACTGTGATTGCATCAGCCTCATGAAATTTCTCAAAAAAATCAGAGACATAAGATGATATTCCCTGTTGGTTTGAAACCCATGTTCCATCTTCCTTTTTTAGGGAGGTGATCTGATTTTTCATCCTCCTAAGCTTCACTGAAAGATGAAAAATTTTCGAGTTACAATCTCCATTTTTCATCCATCTCAGTTTAGCTTTTTCAGCCCATAACTTCTCGTACATTTGGTTGGCCTTCAATAATACTGTTTTTGCATCTGCCTCTCTGTTAAATAATTCATCATTCATCCCAGCCACCTCTATCAAGTCTTGAACCTTCTTTAATTCCATCTTTGCTTTATCGACCTCGTCATTTAGGTTAAGAAAGGTAGCCCTCGCCCAAACCTTTAAACTCTCCTTGACTTGCTTTAATTTTTGTGCCAGAACGAAAATTGGATTACCTCCTATCTGAGTTTTCCAAGCTTCCTCAACCACGGAGATAAATTGATCATTTTCCATCCAAAAGCTATGGAATCTAAAGGGGATATTTGTAGGTCTTTGGACATCATCAGAGACAACAATTAGAGGGGCATGATCTGATACCGAAGACAACAAAACACGCTGCTTCACATTTCTAAACACATCTATCCACTTCCCATTACAAAAACTCTGATCTAACACTGCAACTGCATGGCCCCTTCGACGATTGTTAGTCCAAGTGAATTTCTTTCCCTGAGAAGGGATAGAGAGCAATTCACATGCATCAACTATTGCCTGGAATCCAGCAGCTGATCCAAGATTAAACTTACCAGGACCTCTTTTCTCATGCGAGAGCAAGGTTGCATTGAAATCCCCCATCACAAACCACGGAACCAAAGCGGATATCGACAACTCCAGATCTAACCACAATTGCCTACGTATATTTGTAAAAGAACTTGCATGGACAAAAGAGATACCCACTTTACTACCTGGCCAATCAAAGATGACTGACATATGTTGATCAGACATACCTGCAACGACCGGTCTCGAAACCCCCAACTTCCATATAATCCATAAATTTGGGACTTTTTCATCCCAAATATTATGAAGGAAATCCACTGCATACCCCAGCCGACTAAAGAAAATATCAGGAAATTTACATACCTGAACCATGGGTTCAGCCAAGCATATCACATCCGGGGCATGCTCCTTCACCAGTTGACGTAAAGCGCACAACCCTGCTGCCTTCCTGACACCCTAAATGTTCCAATACAGAATCTTCATGAATCACTTCTTAGAGAATTGATTTTTATCAGACTTTTTAGCCTGACTAGCTGCTTTCTTTCTTTGCTTTCCACCCACAAGCATGCCTCCAACCTCCCTCTCCCGAGCCACTGCCACCGTATCCATTCTCATAATTTCTGAATGCACAATAGAGACTATTCCCCATGAACATTCCACCCTGGGCAAAGAAGAGACCACGTGATCCTCACCAGGGTCTTCAACAACTGGCTGCACAGCACTGGCCATGGCAACACCACGTCCAGTTCCTTGACCCCCACTGAGTCTTCTATGATGAGAAGGATACCTCCCCTCCGGAACAGCAACCTCACCCTCAGGAGTAAGCCTCGTTCTGGGTTCATTCCCCCCCCAATGGATCCACTAACGGATCACCAGGAAATCCATGGATCGGGTTCTCAGTTGGGTTTGGGTCAGAATCAGCATCCGATCCTTCTTCAATTCCAAATATCTCTCCTTCCTTACGTAGAGGATTAAACATCTCTCCTTCCTTATTTAGAGGATTAGAATCAGAATCTGATTCTATAACTATCCCTGACACAAAGCCTTCCTTAATTCCAGAATTTTCATCTCCGTTAGACTCCTTTCCTAAGTCGTTTGAGACAAAGTTGGAAGGATCCAAAAGTATTTGAATATCTCCCCCAGTGTTAGACGAATTTGAATTAGGAGAGATTGAATCTTGAATAGGATCAAAATTATTCTGCTGATGTGGTGAAGATCTTCCCCTAGAAGGAGACTCTCTCACCGAGTTACTCCCACCTGAGTTGACTCCATCTTCAACATATACCGCCCCTGGAACCTTTGCTAATTTCTCAGCCGCACACTGCTTTTCATCATCCAATCTTTTCAGCCTACACTTGAAAATCAAGTGTCCTACTCGTTTACAGTAGCCACAGCGCTCCACATTATCTTCATACACCACCTTTTGACAAAAATTGTACACCTGAGATGTACCTGGTTCTAATCTTTCAACCTATACTTCCTCCACCCTCTCTGCCAAGTCAGAGATATCAATCTCCACCAGCACTTTCGCAAAGAAGCCAAGAATGCCTTGTCTTGTTCGTCTATCTAGGGCCACAGGGCGCCCTACAGCCTTTGCAATAGACAATAACACATTTTCGTGCCAGTATTCAAGCGGGAGATCAGGAAACCGTATCCATACAAGCTTTGTTAAAGGTTGCTTCTCATGAATATAGAAATCAGGCTTCCAATGTTGAAATCGAATGACCTGATCACCAACCCTAAGGGGAGACCTTTGCCACACCGTTGCCTTGTCGTCCTCGCACTGAGATTGAAAGATTACATATCCTTTTCCCAATGGATGCATTAGCACCCCTTGACTGAGGTTCCATTTTTCCCGAGCCTCCCCTCTCAAGGCATCCGAAGAGATCAATCGGAAGTTAACCCTACCGATTAAGGCAAAACGAAAATTTTGTCTCTTCAATTCATAGTCTCTCTGAGGGATCATTACTCGTCGTTTACTCCCTACTTGAATCGGCTCTGGGAGAGTATCAATTTCCATGGCTCCAATTTTTTGGAGACTTTGCATTTATAACATAACTTTTTATTCAATAAGAGTAAATACCATATTTTTTTTTATTGATAAATCAAATTAATCTAGTTAAAAAGACCAAATATATGAAGAAAGCGACGCACAATAGCCCAAGATCCTAATGGGACAGGCCCTATTGGCATCAAAACACAAACAAACAACTAGCCCAAAAGAAAAGCATTCATGCCTTATTTCTCATTAAGTCAATAGTTCGAAGTAGACATCTTCCCCCTGAGGAAACCAGTGGCGCATATCTTTCTGCAACCTCAAAAGGGAAAGGAAAATATAGACCTCGTTCGAGGAATGCTTTGGTATCAAATGGCCTCATAATCTGGTTAATTGCATGGAAATTACCAAGTGGTGGCAGCAGAAACGGAAGGTCTAGGGGCTGAAGGACATTTGGATATCAGGTTTATTTCTTATCCCATATTTTGTGTGGATGGAACAGAATGCAAGGAGGTTAGGGATCCCAACCTATTGTGAGTTCTATGTCTGACCAACACATCTCAATCTTGATTGAAGTGTTTTGTGTAAAAACTGGGATGTCTTTTGTGCATGCCAGTTCTTTTAAAGTAATTTGTCGCCAATTGTTTTTTCGCTAAAAATTCATTGTATTAAAGGAAGGGGAAAAAAGAATATACAAAGCAATATCACATTTGGAATCTGGAAAATTCTACTCCACCTTCGGCATTGCCATCAGCAAAGAAGAACTCACAACAGAAACCAAATCACAAAAATTGGAAATAAAAACATAATACATTAAAAGAAGCGGTATCTAGGCCAAGATTGACAATCCACTTCCAAATCTATAGCAATCAGCGCAGGCCAAGATTGGATAGGAGAAAAAACTTCAAATTTTGCTGCTGTTTTTGCCAAGAAATCAGCCACATGATTTGCTTCCTGCATACAGTGAGTGATTTTCCAGGTAAGAGAGTTCAAATAGGAGGTTAAACTCATCCACCTTTGAAGACAAACCCAAGGGATTCTTCCCTTAGATATAAGCAAGACTATAGCTACTGAGTCACACTCAATCCACAAATGAGTAATACCCATATCTCTAGCAAATTCTAACCCAGTAATAACAGATATCATCTTGGCTTCAAAATTTGTGTGGACACCAAGAAAATTTGTGAAAGACTGTAATATTTCTGAATCTTCATTCCAAAATATTCCACCCGCACCTGCTTTTCCTGGATTTCCCAAAGAGCAGCCATCTGAGTTTAGCTTCACCCATCCCCTTTGGGGAGGACACCAAAAAATTTCCATTACCTCTCTTGGTTTGTATTGCACCCTAGAGATCCCCAATCGTTTGGCACACAATAAGGAGCTAAATGAAAGAGGAGACCCTGTAGCAGCGGTCATCTAGAGGCTGATTTCACTTTTAATCATGGAAAAACAGTGTCTAAATGATTTGGAGACCCCCTCAAAAATTCTTGCATTCCTTTCCTGCCATATGACACTAGGAACCAGGGAAAAGCCACTAATCCACACCTTTTTAAAATGGAGTCTCTTTGCTGTTTGTTTCCACCAAGCAATAAGAGTAGGCATGTCCATATAAGGTTTCCATTGCACATCAAAGCCTTTATAGAAAGCTCTCCACAAACTGCGAGCAAATTCACAGTTATAAAATAAGTGAGACATTGATTCTGCATCTTTACCACACAAACTGCACCGGGAAGCCATTTGCACTCCACGATGAGACACATTTTCATCTGTTGGTAATCTATTTTGAACTAACCGCCAAGCAAAAACAGCTTGTCTTGGTTGGTTAGATGAGTTCCATATAAGAGAAAACCAACTCACTTTCTGATATTTTTCTCTATTTTCTTCCCAGGCAGATTTAATAGAGAAGATACCTGAAGAGGTCAATCACCAAAGACATAGGTCATTCACACCTTGGATGTGAATACGTTTAGCTTTCTCCCAAATTTTAGCAAGTAAAACCGACTCAACATGAGGGAGGTCCCAGGCAGCTTGGCATATGAAATCAGAAACTTTTTCTTTTGCATCTGAGAAAAAAGCAGGGTCCAAGTTTATCTTCTCAGCGATAGATTGATTGTCAATCCATCTATCTAACCAAAAATCAATTTTTCCCCATTTCCCAGAATCCATTGCTTGTTCTTCACAACGAAACTCCAAACTATTTTCAAGCCCGGCCATATAGATGAAGACTTATATCCCCTTCACAGCGACCCATCCTCCTTGATAAAACGTTCCCTGAAAAATCTGCTCAGGAGTGAATCCTCATGTTTGATTTGCCAAGCCAGTTTACATAAACAAACAAAATTCACGTCTCTCATACTTCTAATTCCCATACCCCCTTCCTTTTTAGGCTTGCACACCCCTTCCCATTTCATAACAATCTTCTTTGCCACTTCCATATCACCTGACCAAATAAAATTCTTCATCCACCGTTCTACCACCTTAATAGTTTCATCCGGCCACCAGTACACAGAGAAGTTGTGTATGGGAATACCAGAAATAACTGACTTAACCAATTCAATTCTCCCAGCCATAGAGAGAATTTTGCCCTTCCACCCTGCCAACCGACCCTTTATCTTATCCAGAAGAGGAAACAAATGACTATTCTTCACTCTGCCTTTAAAAATCTCCACCCCCAAATATTTTGTAGGGAGATCAGCCGCGGGAATGCCCAGAAAATCACTAATAAAATGACTTCTATGAGGGGCAATCTTCCCAAAAAATATTTTACTTTTTTCCAAGTTTATTTTCTACCCTGAAAAAGATTGATACTTGGATAAAAACTCATGAAGATGTTTCACATACCTAGCTGAGCCATTCATAAAGATGAAAATATCATCTGCAAAAAGTAAATGTGAAGGGGTAATTGCTCCTCTGGGACCTGGGAGAGCTTTCATCTTCCTTTCCAGAATCAAGTTCTTCAGCCCCCTACAAAGAACTTCCTCTGCCAGAAAAAAAAGGATTGGGGAAATAGGGTCTCCTTGCCTGAGACCACGCTCCACACCAAAGAAACCCACTGGACCTCCATTTAGCAAAATTGAAATCCTTGTTGAGAGAAACATCTGGTGGATTTTGTTGATCCAATTGGGAGAGAAACCAAATTTCTTCAAGGTTGCAAAGAGGAATTCCCAAGACAGAGAATCGTAGGCTTTCTGCACATTTAGCTTTAGACCCATACCTCCACCTCGAACGGATGAGTGCATCAGGTTTGCCAACTCTGAAGCAAGGCTTATATTTGCTGAAATAATTTTACCCCTCTGGAATGCACCTTGTTCTTCTGAGATTAATCTTGGGAGAAAGATAGATAACCTGGAAGCAGCAATTTTGGACAAAACTTTGCAGAAAAAGTTTCCCATACATATGGGATGAAACTTATCCAAACAAGAAGCACCATCAGCTTTAGGGATAAGGGTTAGAAAACAATAATTTACCCCCTTATGAATTTTCCCTACTAAAAAGAAGGAGAAAACAGCCCTACAGAAATCATTTTCCACAATATCCCAACAACTTCTGAAAAATTGACCTGGAAAGCAATCAGGGCCTGGAGAGCTGTTCACATCCAGATCGCATATCACCATCTTTATTTCTTCCCTTGAGGGAACAGCATCGAAGAAAGCATTGTCCTCAGTAGAAATGATTGTCGGAATTTGGTCAAGTAGCTCATAGTGTGGTTCTATAGGAATTTCAGAGTGAAAATTCTTGTAAAAATCCACAATATAGGTGGCCAAATCTAATTGATCAGAAATCCAAGAACCATCTTCACGACGTAATATACTAATCTGATTTCTTGATCTTTTAATCTTCACTGAAAGATGGAAAAATTTTGTGTTCCGATCACCTTCTTTCAACCATCGTAATTTAGCCTTCTCAGACCATAGTTTTTCTTGCATCTTACTAGCATTTAAAAGGGCTGTTTTTGCATCAGCTTCTTCATTAAACAGAGCATCAGACATTCCTGAAACCTCAATAATATCCTGCACTCTTTTTAGCTCTGAAGTAGCTTTTTTCACTTCCTCATTTAGATTAGGAAATGTTTCTTTTGCCCAAGCTTTTAGCACCCCTTTCACCACCTTCAATTTCTGCGCCAAGATATAAATGGGGCAGCCACCCACATGTTGAGACCAGGCTTGCTTCACTACCGACTGAAAGCTATCATCTTCCATCCAAAAAATATGAAATCGAAACGGAATGTTGCTAGGCTTTTGGATCACGTTTGAATGGATCAAGATGGGAGTGTGATCAGATGCAGTGCAGCTTATAACTCTCTGAGAAATATTTTGAATTCATCAATCCATAACTCATTATGAAAGCTTCTATCCAAAACAGCCATGACATTACCCCTTCTACGATTATTTGACCAAGTATACTTTTTACCCTGTGAAGGGGTCGAAATGAGCATACAAGAATCCACCATTGCTTGGAACTCTGCTGCCGATCCAACATTAAATTTCCCCGAACCTTTTTTCTCATTAGACAACAGTGTCGCATTAAAATCACCAACAACAAGCAGAGGGAGAGAAGCTGCTGAAATGGCCGCCAATTCCGACCATAAATCTCTACGCTCAATTTTAAAGCAACTAGCAGGAATAAAGGACAAAAGCATTTTTTTCCCTTGCCAGTCCACCTCAATAGAGAGCTGTTGATCCAACATTGAGACAACGGAAGGGTGACTCAGACCACATTTCCAAATTATCCACAGGTTAGACAACCTTTCATGGCGGATATTATGGATAAACTCTGCCGAATATCCCAATTTATTAAAAAATAAAACAGGGAATTTACTCACCTGAACCATTGGTTCAGCCAAACACAGAATATCTAGAGAAGACTCTGTAATAAGAGATTGTAAAAACCTCTTACCAGCCTCCTTCTTCACACCACGAATATTCCAGAAAAGAACACGCATGATTAACTTGTTGAGTCCGTGACCTTGTTAGATATAGACATCTGACCTCCTCCTTTTTTCTTCTTCCCCTTTTTTCCTCCCACTGTTGTACCCTGCTCACCCATCAAAACAGCTCTATCTACTTCCTGCACTCCCATCATAGCAATCTCCCTTCTACTAATTGTAGAGGTAGGGGCCGGACCATGCCCAAAGGAAGAAATCCGTCCTCCCCTGCTCGTCAAGCCACCCCGACTGGATCCCTGAATCAGTACCGTTCTCTTTGTGCGCAATGACATTCTTACAGGACCCTGCGACACCCTCGCCAAAGGAACTTCCTGCTGAGAAGTATCCACCGTATCATAGACAAGGGAAGATCGGACCTGATACGGTCCACTCTCTTTTGAACCAGAATTATGGTCTGAATCAGATTCTAATTCTGATTCAAAAACTGAATCAGACCCCTCCACGTCATAACTAGAGTCCTTATCTGACTCAACTCTCTCCTGTGCTAATCCCACATTTTCCGAAATAGGGAGATTTGTATTAGCCGAATTCAAATTAATTTGAATCTCACCTTCTTCTATATTTGGAAGTTGAGAGGAGATATTATTTTGGGATTGACCAACAGATCTATTTCCCTCTTCAATAGGTAAGTCCCCTTTATTTTCCAAAATCTGATTTGGGAGAGGCAGATTTGAAAATTTTCTTTCCAAAGAAGTCTAGAGATACCCAATGAGTCACCCCTGTCTGAGTCAACTTCGTCTTCCTCGTATACCACACCTGGTACCCTTATATTGTCACGAGCACTCTGCTTCTCATCCTCCATCTTTTTGAGTCGACAATTGTTTACCTGATGACCCATCCGCTTACAGAAACCACACTTTGCACAATTATCTTCATCTATTACTCGCTGAAGAAAGCCAAAAATCTTAGTAGTACTTGGTTCGAATCTCTCTACCTGAACCTCCTCAACACAAGTAGCAGCTTCCGAGCTATCAACTTCAACCAGCACTCGGGAAAAATATCCCAAAATTCCTTATCTAGTATGATTATCCAGGGTAACTGGATGTCCTACCGCCTTCGCAATAGAGAGAAGGACATTATCATGCCAATATTCCAAGGGAAGGTCTAGGAAATGAACCCACACGAGTTTCGTGAAGGAATTTTTATCATGGATGTTAAAATCCGGTCTCCATTGTTGAAGCCGAATTAACTATCCACGCACACACAAAGGGGTCTTCTCCAAATAGTTGCCCTATCGCCCTCACATCGAAATTGAAAAATGACATAGCCTTTTCCCAGAGGGTGCATCACAACCCCTTGACTTAATCTCCAATTATCTCTTGCCTCTTGACGTAAATCATCCAAAGATAGAAGATGAAAATTTACACGGCCTATGAGAGCAAACCTGAAATTCTGTCTCTTTGCTTCATAATCATTTTGTGGTATGACGATCCTTGTAATGTTCCCTGCTTGAATCGGCTCCGGGAGTGAATCAATTACAGGCCAAGAGGCGAGACCTACAGCCCTTGCATAAGAAAGAGGAGGTGCATTCACCTCCGGCCCCTGAGGAGGGGGTCCTCGATCCAAAGTCTCACGGTCACCATTATCCATATCACCACCTCCAGAGCACCTCTCTTCCATCATCTCCTCCCTTTGTCGCCAATTGTGGCTAGATCTAGAGTCACAAGCAACTTCGGCCTTCCCGTGGGTTGTTTTGGATGACTTCAACGCCACTCTGCTATCCAGTGAAAAAGGGGTCCGGGAACGTATAATCTTAGCTCGGTAGCTGAGTTTCAGGCGATGGTTGATGTATGTAGTCTGTTGCCTGTTCGGATTGCACTTTTATTATTTCTAAAAAATTTTTTAATTAAATGGTAAAGGAGATTTTCAAAATTATTTGAAAATGACTTAGTATTGTATCATTTTCAAGTGTTTTCAATGTCCCGCACTTTTTATAAAAAGTTACTTGGAAGAAGATGTCTGAGAGCCCTCTCACAATCACAGGGGATGATCCAGGAGGTGGCCTCCCGCCGG
This sequence comes from Macadamia integrifolia, assembly GCF_013358625.1. NCBI lineage: Eukaryota > Viridiplantae > Streptophyta > Magnoliopsida > Proteales > Proteaceae > Macadamia > Macadamia integrifolia. The sequence goes on from NW_024868052.1 coordinate 31,106, forward strand.
ATAGGGGAAGGCAACTCCAGTTAATGGATTTTTGGAAGGCTCAACCTCCCATGGAGCAGTCAATTTTGGATGGGGGAAAGGATCCTCCTCTTGCCGCAAAAAAATCCTTCGCCTCCATTGTCGATTCTGATACCGAAGCTTCTGCAAAAGTGACCTCCCCAATGGATCAATTGCCACACAAATCTTATGCAAATGTGGTAGGTTCAAATACACCGATGGTGGATGAACTGCTTGACCCAGTTCATGCAGGGAATTCGACCAAGGTGATCATCCCCCAGGAGGCTTACGAGGATAGATTAATCAAATATCGATTTGCCCTGATCGGCAGAATCAATTTTTGTTTTCTTTCCCTAGATGGCATTTGTAGAGAAGCCTGTGAATCTTGGAAACTAAAAGGTAGAGTGAAGATGATACCCATGGGTAAGGGCTTCATGATCTTCCAATTTGAGTTTGAGCATGACATGGCCCAGATGTGGAAGCGAAGCCCTGTGAAGATTGGAGGTCAACTCGTTCGGTTTCAAAGATGGCGTCCAGACTTCAGCATCCATGAAAAATTGATCAATAAGGTCCTAGTTTGGGTGCGATTTCCAGATCCCTCTGGAATATTGGCATGAAAAGGTCTTATTGACAATGGCCAAGGTGGTAGGGAGGCCAGTTGGACTCGATCAATGCACCAAGAATGTTATATATGGGAATTATGCTCATATTCTAGTGGAGATGGAAGTGGGGGTTCCGAGGCTGGAGGAAATCCAAGTTGAACGCAAACAGCCTGGGACTGCAACTTTGTTCTAGTTCAAGCAACAGTTGATCTACAAGGACTTATTGGGGAAATGCGGCTTTTGTAAAAGACTGGGGCACAAAGTTCATGCTTGCCAAGAAAAGAAGGCATATGACGAGCGGCTGAATGCTCGAGACAAGGCAGAGATACCAGGGGCAGTGTACCAAGAAGACAGAGTCAACTCGGGAACGAGTAACTCACCAGTTCGAAACATCACTTCTTTGGAAAGAATGGATCACGATCTTGTGAATTTAAATTCAAATCATGTGAACACTGATGGGGTAGTGTCGGGCACTTTTGTTCCCATTAATTCCTCACCTTAGTTACCAAATGTGGAGGAAGGTGAGATTTTAATTGAATTGATTTCTCCCATTCACAATTCTATTATTCCTATTTCGAAAAATCTGGAAACGGCTCATGAGGGGGAGATATTAAATAAGGAATCTCATGATAGGGAGGAGATACATTCTGAATCTTCTAATTCAGATAAGGATTCGGTATCTTCTGATGATGAGGTGGGCTGGTCTGATGAGGAGTCAAGCTCTGAAACTGGGTCAGAATCAAACCAAGATACTGTCAAGGGAGGAGAACCGAACCAGTTTGGTTCGGTTTCAACCTCTGGTCTGATGGAGATCCAGCAGTATGCGAGCAAGGCCATGGCACCCTCCTCTCAGGGTGGGGTGAGGGTTTCTGCTCATCCAAAGAGGACAGGGGTGTCCTTAGGCAGTTCTCAAGGAGGTTTGGTTGGCAGGGGGGTCATACAGCGATGAATAGGGAGTATACTGTCCCATTGTAGCTCCCTTTGAGTAGGAAGGAGTTTGCTCGGATGGGGGCTCAATCTGTCGACAAAGCGGCGGAGATGATTGAGAAAGGGACCGAAGCAGGGGAGAAAAGGAGAAGGTAAAACAAAGGTGGTGGTCAGACCTTGAGGTCAGACAAGTCCGATGGAACAACCTTTTAATTATGCAAATTTTCTATTGGAATATCCGAGGTGTTCGAAAGGTAGCGGCTTCTAGAGCGTTGCATGTTTTTCTTCGACATCACTTCCCTGATGTGGTGTGTATTGCAGAGCCCATGGTGGATCCAGTGCCTTTCCCTGCCCTATTTTTTTATCGGCTGGGATTCATGGCTGAAATTATTCATAATTCCTGTCATGACAAAGTGCCAAACCTCTGGGTAGTTTGGAAAAATTCTCTTCCGATGCCTGTTACGGTGCATTCCTCGGAGCAGATGATTTCAGTTTCACTGCAATGGAATGGTCAGTAGGTATTGGTTTCCGTGATTCATGCATCGTGCTTCAGGGCAGAGCGTAGGAATCTTTGGGTGGAGTTGGGCACTGCGGCTGCCCTGTCCCTTCCTTGGGTTGTTCTAAGGGACTTTAATGCCATGTTGTATTCTCATGAAAAGAGGGGTCCTGGTAGATTCAATGTGGGTGCTGCGGTAGAGTTCCAGGCCATGGTGGACGCTTGTGATCTGATAAGCTCTCCGTCTCAGGAATCAAAATTTACCTAGACTAACAATAGATGTAGAGGGCATGTGGCGGCAATGCTTGATAGAATTTTTTTCAATGCTCAATGGTTGGAAGTTTTTGGTGATTGCAGTCAGCAGGTGCTCCATAAATCAATTTCAGATCATGCTCCAATCCTTTTTTCATCGGCAGCGATTCCTAAGCCTCGAAATGCCCCTTTCCGATTTCATCGTTTTTGGATGGAAGAGGAATCCTTTGATGGTTTGGTGAGGGGTGTGTGGTCTAGGGAGGTTAGGGGTGGACCCATTGGCAGGCTGGCATATAAATTAAGGGTGGTGAAGAGTGCTCTAAAGGGGTGGGCAAGACAGAGATTCCCTAACTTGGATGTAGCACTTAAAGATGCTACTGAAGAAGTGGAGGAAGTCCAGGGAATTATTGACCAGGTAGGGATGTCTGATGATTTATACTCCAGAGAAGCAGAGGCGAAGACTAAGCTCTTGAAAGCGGTGGAGATGCACAAAAAACTTTGGCTGAAAAGGCTCACTGCAATTGGGCGAAACTAGGAGACCATAACTCAAAGTTCTTCCACCTATCGCTTAAGGTGCGTCATATAAAAAACAGCATTCGCTTTTTGAAAAAACAAGATGGTACAGTGGTCTCTGAGCCGCTGCAGATGGCAGAATATGTGTCGCATTTTTTTGAAAATTTTCATAAAGTGGACCATTGCATAGATCATATGGAGCTGTTGCAGGTGATTCCTACTGAGGTGAATAGGGAGGACTCTTCCATATTAGAAGCAACCCCTGCTAGGGAAGAGATTAAGAAGGTGGTATAGGAGCTGGACCCAGATAGCTCTCCTAGCCCTTATGGGTTCCCAAGAGCTTTTTTCAAACAGTGTTGGGAGATAGTGGGTGACGATTTTTGTGGGGCTATGATTGCTTTCTTCCGCGGTGGGAAGCTTCCGAATGGAGTAAATAAAAGTTTTGTGACGCTAATTCCAAAGGTGGAGGGAGTGGTCTCTCTGGATAAGTTTCACCCCATCTATATGGCAAACTTTTTCTGCAAAGTCCTGTCAAAGATCATGGCTGAGAGGTTACTTTGCCTTCTCCCTCAATTGGTGTCAGATAAGCAAGGGGCGTTCTAGAAAGGTAAGATTATCTCTTCAAATATTGGGTTAGCCTCTGAGCCTACCAATTTATTACATACATCTGTCAAAGGGGGTGGCATGGGTATTAAGATTGATGTGCAGAAGGCCTATGACATATTGTCATAGGATTTCCTCTTTGCGGTCTTAAAACGGTTTGGCTTCACGGATGTGTGGTTGGCCTGGATTCACGAAATTTTGGTTTCTTCTAGAATTTTATTGTTGTTGAATGGTGGCCCGGTTGGTTTCTTTGGAGTTGAGAAGCGTTTGAGACAAGGGGACCCGCTCTCCCCAATGCTTTTTATTCTGGCAGAAGAAGTGTTGTGCAGGGGTCTAAATGGTCTATTAAAGGAGGGAAAACTGAAGGCGCTCCCTGGTCCTAGAGGTGCCACTGTTCCTAGTCATCTACTCTTCACGGATGACATTTTTATCATCATGAACGCTGCAGCAAAACATGTTCGATGCCTGGGAGAGTTCCTGCTCAAATACCAAGAATTTTCTGGCCAATAATTCAGCTTGGAGAAGAGCAAGGTTTTTTTTGGTAAAGTCGCCCCTCACAGGAAGAGGTATATATCTGATCTGCTGGGTATCCCAACTTGCTCTCTTCCTACGAGGTATCTTGGGGTTGAGATCTTCAAGGGCGCTGTCGAGAAGGATAGGCTGCTTCCTCTAATGGATAAAATTAAATCTCGATTACAGGGATGGCGAGGAAAACTCCTTTCAATGGCAGGTCGTGCAGAGCTCATTCGGTCTGTGATTTCAGGTATGCCTATTCACAACTTCTCCATTTATTGGTGGCCTAAATCGGTGATTAAAAGGGTGGAGCATTGGATTAGGAATTTCCTATGGTCAAACACAGTGAAGAAAATCACTGTGAAATGGGAAGAGGTGTGCTGGCCTAAGGAGGAAGGGGGTTTGGGTATCAGGCGATTGAGGGATGTGAACTGTGCGGGGCTCAGCAAACTAGTGTGGCAAATGAAGCATGAAGGATCTGCTTTTAGTACCTTCTTGTGGGCTAGGTTTGTGAATGAAGGTGGAGGCCTTAAGAAGGGTTATAAATCATCCTCGGTGTTTAAAGGAATTGCGAAGATGTGGAACTTTGTATCTCTATCTGAGCGTTGGATGGTGGGTACCGGTAAGGACATATTTTTTTTGCAGGATCGATGGATAGGCCCCTTTTCTATTGCTGAGCTCTCCCCCTCCCTTTGCCTTATTTTTCTCAAAGCACTTGCAGAGTGGCAGACTTTATTGGATACAGTAAGTGGTGTCTTCCTCCTATTCAGTCTGAATTTTTACGTGAAATATTCAATGCAATAGGGACTATATCCTTACCGCGGGGTCAGAAAGACCGATGCTGCTGGTCTCAATCCTCCTTAGGATCCTTCTCCACTAAATCAGCCTGGGAAGCACTGAGAAAGGTTTCTCCTAAAGTGGGCTGGGCAAAAGTAGTGTGGGGCTCAGAATTGATCCCCCGCCAATCGATGTTTGGATGGAGACTCATACATGAGAAGCTTCCTTGTGATGACAAGGTAAAAAGAAAAGGACTGCCGCTCTTGTAATAAATCTCATTTGCCGAAAAATAAATAAATAAATAAAACATAGTGAGAATGTTGAAGGACTGCTCTTGTGTGTGGAGGAAATATTGAAGTTTAGAGACAAAGTTGAGCACTTGATCCAGCATAGTATTGGAAATTGTGTAGGTACTAGATTATGGCTTGATATGTAGCATCTAGAGGGGATTTTCAATAAAAGATTTGGGATTAAATTCGTTATGATGTATGTTTGGAAAAATTTGATCTTATGCATTCGATTCTATTGGGGACACGGGTCCAATTAGATCGAGTGTCCTCGAGGTTGCATGAGCAAGCTCATAAATATCACAAGGCTTAATGCTTCACATGTTGATAAAGTTATTTTGAAAGCAAATAGATCAAATCTTTTTTCTTATAAATCAGCTTGGGACCTTCTTAGGAGGCTAAGTCCCAAGGTCATATGGGCAGCTGTAGTGTGATTTCTTTCGAGTATCCCCATCCAATCGTTCACTTCTTGGATATGCTCAGTTGATTAACTCCCTAAATTTAATCAGATTCAGTTGAAAAATGCTCATATTGTTCTATTTTGTTTTTTATATTTGTTAGGATAAAACTGTAGGAACCACTTATTCTTCAAGTGTAGTTTCTCTACTCATATATGGAGTGACATGAGTTGGCTTAGCTCAACTACAACCCCAAGTTCGGATGTTACGGTGGAAGCTGAGTGTCTCCAAAGGGTTTGGAGTTGATCGATTGGGAAGCATTGGAAAGGTGGCTTTATGTGTTACTATACCTCATTTGTGGATGGAGAGAATGTTCTGAAACAAAGTGGGTACTGTATTGAATGAAACTTGGCTGCTGCCTGGATTGTGGCAGGGCTGCTACCATAGGGATGGAGCCAAGTAGCTGCAACCCAGGCAGCAGCGAAATTCTTTCCATGTTCTATAGTTTGAGATATTACTACTGATGTGAGAAATCGTTTTCACTGCATCACCCTAAGGGGGAAGATACCTACTCAGAACCATGAGAGAGGGAGATACATCATTAACCTAGAAATTACAGCTAAGCTGCAATAGTTGATAGATGACAGTACCATTTATTGTTCATACATAGATAGCAGCATAAGACACCCAACACAAAAACCACAGTACCCTCTAGCAGCAGTAGAAGTACATAGAAACTAAGACCGGGCTTCTCTGGTCCACTTGGTTCAATCCCACAAGGCATTGCGTAGGACTGATTTTGGCTTGGCTCTCATCTCAACCCAACCGGCCCAAGTTCTATATCGAGAAGCTTTAGCAGTCACAAAATGAGAGGAATATTGTCTGGCAATATCTAAGATATGAGCAGCCAACTCTAAGGGCTTTGATAGCATAACTTCATGACCAGAACCATTAATCAGCTTCTGCTCCTTCACCGGAAAATTGGCAATCATTACATGTTGATAGTCAGTAGCAACTGCTAAATCATCTTCGATTGCAATGTAGAATCGATCAACTGAACCATAATTCTCATTTGTTAGATGCATTTCAGCCATTTCATTGTAAAAGAACGATCCTGGCCTTTTCTGTGTACGCATTAGCGCAATATCCTTGCAATGGCAAAAATTATAAAGATGTCAAACCAAGTCCTTGTTATAAAATATGCTATTAATAAAAATAGAAAGTTTTTTCCATCCAAAAATGACCTTGCGACACAGACACATAGGGCATACAATGACCACCATTCCCCTCATAGGGGTAAACGCCTCTGTGTCTGGGGCAGAGTCACTCCCTAACAGAAAACACTTGCCATAAAAAAAAATAAAAATAAAAAAATAAAAAATAAAAAAAAGAATGAATTTTAAGAGAGAGACCTCAGGAGGGCACTTGTGATAGAGTTTTGATGTCAAGAAACCATCACCAAAGAAATACCATGTGGTGCTCCCACTTTTCACGATACAAGTGTCTTGCCATCCTTCAGTATAGTTCGCTCCCTAAAGAGAGATATATAGAGAGAGTCAGTCTTTATAATACGAAAAAGATAAATGATCCGAGAAGAAGAAGACGTTAAGAATACCTGATCAAGGACATAGGACATGCTATGTGTAGTATCAGGCATGTAAGCAGCAATAAAGACACCTGCAAGTATCTTGTTGGGGTACTTTTCCATTGCAACAGCAATATTGAATCCTCCTGCACTGTGAGCCACAAGCAAAACCTTGTGGTCTATGCATTCCAACAGATCAAACAATGGCTTTGAGTAAGTCGAAAACGAAACGTTTTCCAATGAATCAACATCCATGGTCACTGAAGGTCCAAGTTGGACGGTTGTCACTTTATAGCCTGCAGCCTCCAGTATTGGTGTAACCTTGTACCAGAACCATTCTCCTTGACCTGCACCATGTACAAGAACAATATGACCCAACCCATTGTTGGGCTTTGGAGGGCATGGTGACCTTTGTTTGAAGTTGCATTTACGTGGTTGTCCATTGGCAGGCAACAGCTGCAACAGCACAAGGACCACCACAATGGACATAACCACTTCACTCACCCTAGAACTACCCATCTCTCTATATCACTCTTCTATTCTATTTTCTTCTTCTCTTCACTTCTCTTCTCTAATCGCTCAATAACTTCTTCCCTCGTCCTCTATTTATAATAGTGCCATGGGTAATTGTAAAATGGAATTTTTATCTTTGTGAGTTTCTTGAGGCATTTAATTATCAAGGCACTGACAATTGTGTGCCATCCCGTCTCCATTGGATCTAAGGCATGACCGGAATAAAAGGAGTCTAAAACTAAACAGTCTATTTGGTCACAATTCTACTTTGAAACTTCCAACCAAGCTGTGTTAAAAAATTGTCGTTGTTAAGCACATTTTTCTCGCAGTTATGAAATGATGATATTTGCACATTTGCACTTTGCACATTTTTGTGGGAGGATATGTATAAGCCAGAATATAGTTCGGGAACTAAAAGAATCAAGGACATAAATGGTATAGGGATTGTAAAGCTGATCTAGTGGATTGCTTCTAATGAGGACAATTTTTGCATAGGAGATATTTAGACTCCCTTTATTCATTAACGATGAGAATGCATATGATGCTCCAGGAAGACCCAGATACCGATTTTCATAAATTATAGTATGTATTTCAGATTTCCCTGTTGATGGCAATGTGGAAGGTGGGGATTTCTGAATCACATTTTATTGTATTTCAGTTCATTTATATTTTATTCCTTTCTTTCTATAAAGTCTCAGAATTTTTAGCCAAAAAAAAAAGAGATATTTAGACTTCCACATAATAACCTTGATCCAAAACGGTGTTTCACTAATCCACGGGTAAATTTACCTGATTATCCATTTGACCCGACCCATTTCAACCACACACGTTTTCACGAAATATCATATAACAAATAAAAAGATGATGGAGCAGGGCATTGAGAATAGTACTGGTTCAAGGTTAAACCCTTGCTGGAGGTTTAGTATTTTGTAAAGTTTAGTGAATAATATAAAGTGGAGAGATTGGGATTTTCTGGTCTGATAGACCATGGTGGTTTAAGAGCATGGGAGGAATAGAAATCAGATTTTAAGGGGTAGTTCAGACACTTCCAATAGGAAGAATTTTATTCTATTTTCATGGATCACAAGACCAAGCTGCTCCATTTCTTGTCTGGTTTTCTGGGTGGATCAACCAGGAAAATAATCCAGACCACTACACAATATCTATCACATCACAAGTTGGAACATGGATGAGATTGAAACTTTTTAAGATAACTAGGTAGATCTTAATGTTTTTTATCAAACAAACCAACAACTCAACAATATACATAGATGTTTTTTCTCCAATAAGCTCTACTGCAGGCAACATCTGTTCGCGGTCTTAAGCTATACATGTCTTTCTATATGGCTTCTCTTAGAGTCATTTTAAGCCTACCCTGAACTCTTTTGACATCTTCAATCTCATACCGGAAAAAAAAAAAATAGAGGAAAGAGTACTTATCTTATATCATAGACAAGCCTAGTCTATTATGTTAACAATAACATCAAATACGGCATCACGAACTTAAAAATATGTGGACAACACTTTCTTAAAATTTAATTAATAGAATGAAGAATGTTTATTTGATGTAGGTAATTTGTATATTTCACTGCGAATCCGAATTTCAAATAATTCTAAACATAATCTATCTAATCCCGATAGATATCCAACTAATAATAGATAAGGAAAAAGGACTCTGTCCAGGAGTATCGAACCTGCATCCAGACTCAGGATGGTGTAGAAATAACCTCCCACCCCCAATGAAATGCCCAAATCAATCCCTCCCCTATTGATGTTTTTGCATGCACTCCCATTGGCTCCCATGTTGATGCAAGAGTCACGCTCACAGACAAAAACTCTCCCCCTAAAATAATTAAGTAGCAAATGATCTTGAGCATTTTTAAAGATTCGACAACTTCTAGAGTTTGATCAAGTTTGTACTTTAATTTTCTTCATATTTTAATTCATGATCCTGTTAGCAGAAAAAACTGAAAGATGACCGAGACTTGAGAGAGTCTCGTATCCGTCGAGGAGGACGGTCTAGATTACACAAGTCAGAGATATAAACCGATAATCAAAAATCCGAATTCAATTCGCATCCATATCCAATCAGGAGATATACGGATCTCTGATCCATTCAATTACATCTCTAATTTAAACACACCTAAGTCAGAAGTTATAAAGCAAAATTGTGACAAAAATAGGCATGCTTTTTCGAGACTTCCTCTATTAATATATATCAAGCCTACCCAAACCATAGCCAATCAGGACCGGACTAGGACGTACTATGATAGTACTTTAAACTGCAACATCTTCTCAGTTGTTTACAAGCTGGATCCCAGCACCTCCTTTTATTTTTCATGTTATCAGTTGAGACTCTCAATTGAGACCAAGATTTAGGTTTTGATAATTAGTTTCTTTCTTTTGATTAGGTTGCTACTTTGCTAATGGCAATGCCGAAGGTGAAGTGGTAGCCTAATGGTGATTCTCTCATTCTTTGAGCGTGTAATTCTATATTTTTTCTCTAATATATTCTTTTGCTGACTTTTAGAAGAAAAAAAAAATTCCTTTAAACTGCTTTATACCATCCCTAACGCGTGTCACATGGTTATCACTGTCTTGATAATCAAATGCTTCACCTAACTCACAAAGCAAAAGTTCCATTTTCCAATTATTCTTTAAGATAAAGAAGCACTGACCCATGGCACTTAAATGGAGGACGAGGGAAGTAAAAGTTACAGAGCTACAAGAGAAGAGAAGAGAAAAGAAGAGAAGAGAAGAGAAGAGAAGAGAAGAGAAAAGAAGAGAAGAGAAGAGAAGAGAAGAGAAGAGAAGAGAAGAGAAGAGAAGAAAGAGAAATTGGTATTCTAGGGTGAGTAAAATGGCAAAGTCCATTGTGGTGGTGCTTGTGCTGTTGCAACTCTTGGCTGTCAATGGACAATCTCAATGCAGGTTCAGCCAAAACCCTCCATGTCCTCCAACTCCCACAGGGTTGGGTCATATTGTCCTTGTCCATGGTGCAGGCCAAGGACAATGGTTCTGGTATAAGGTTGTACCCAAATTGGAGGCTGTAGGCTATAACGTGACAACCATCCAACTTGGACCTTCAGTCACCCAGGCTGTGGGGTCCATAGAAAACGTTTCGTTTTGGAATTACTCACAACCATTGTTTGATCTGGTGGAGTGCATAGACCACAAGGTTTTGCTTGTGGCTCATAGTGCTGGAGGATTCAATATTGCTGTTGCAATGGAGAGGTACCCCACCAGGATACTTGCAGCTGTCTTTATTGCTGCGTACATGCCTGATACGACACATAGCATGTCCCATGTTATCGATCAGGTATCCCTAACCTCTTCTTCTTTTTCTTCTTATTCATATTCTCCTTTTTTTACCTTGTTGTATTTTGACACTCTCACTCTCTCCAGGGAGCGAAATATACTACACGAGAATGGCTAGACACTTGTGTCGTGACTAGTGGGAACAATACTTGGTATTTCTTTGGTGATGACTTCTTGGAATCAAAACTCTGTCAATTGTGTCCTCCCGAGGTTTCTCTCTCCTTATTTTTTATTTATTTATTTATTTATTTTTTTTAACGATGCGTATTTAAGCCTTCGGCCTGTTTAGTCTTGTAGGTCTATACTGACTCCATAATTGTATNAGCTTTTTCAGGTCAGAAACTTAACCTTCACAAGAGTAGGCTTTTCTTTGGTAAAGTAGCCCCACACAGGAAATAGTTTATCTCTGAGTTTTTGGGGGTTCATTCTGCCAGACTGCCAACTAAATATCTGGGAGTAGAGATATTCAAGGGAAGGGCTAAGAAGGACTATTTTTTGGCTTTATTAGATAAAATAAAGGGCAAGTTAGCAGGGTGGAAGGGGAGACTCTTGTCAATGGCAGGTAGGGTGGAGCTAGTTCGATCTGTGATCTCTAGCATTCCTATCCATAATTTTGCTATTTACTGGTGGCTTGAGTACTCTATCAAGTTGGTAGAAAAATGGATGTGAAATTTTATCTGGTCCGGCGATTTGGAAATGGGGAAAAAAATAGTGGTGAAATGGGATGATGTCTGCAAGCCCAAGCGTAAGGGAGGTCTGGGGATTAGAAGGCTGAGGGATGTGAATTTTACGCGCTTATGCAAACTTGCTTGGCAGATAAAGCATGAGGGATCTTGTACGAGCAAATTCTTTTGAGCTCGCTTTCTTAAGGATGATGGCTCTCTGAAATTAGGTAAGATCTCCTCCTCTATCTGGATTGATCTTAAAAAGGTCCGAAATTTTATTTCATCCCAGGAACAATGGACAATAGGGAATGGCCAAGACATTAGGTTTTGGTCTGACTGCTGGTTGGATAAGATGTCAATAGAGAAGATGTTGGGTGAGGATGAAAACTCTATGGTTTCTCTAAAAGCAAAGGTTTCTGATTTCATCGCTCTCAATAGATGGGTCTTCCCAAATGTTGACTCCGATGCCATGACTAGAATTTTTGAGATGGCACAAAAAATTGTTATTACTAACATGGAGGATGTTTGCCACTGGTGCCCCACCTCTTCAGGCATATTCAAAATTAAATCAGCTTGGGATTCCATGAGATGCCTCGCCCTTAAGGTGGGATGGTACTCCATTTTGTGGCTGTCCCACATTCAGCCGCGTCAAGTGACTTTTGGTTGGCGGATGTTCAAAAATAGACTTCCAACAGACGATCTTGTGCAGTCTTGTGGAATTGCAATGACCTCTAAGTGTAATTGATGTGGTGGCAGTTGGAATCCAAAATCATATTTTCTTTTCTTGCGGTTTTGCAAAATATATGTGGCAGAAATTTTGCAACTGCTTTAACATGCAATGGCCTGATCATGTCGAGTTGGAAGCAGCTCTAAATTGGTGGAAGGCCAAGGCAAAAGAAGTTTCTTTCAAGGTTATCTGGCAAAAAGGGTTCGTCCTAATTCCCTTCTTCATCTGGTTGGAGAGAAATGCTAGAAGGTATGAAAATGAAAAAAAAAATCGGTAGACTGGTGCTGTGAATTGGTGAGAGGTGAAATAAGCGCCCAATCTTAAATTCAGCATGGCTCTTCAATCTCCATCTCAGATCTGCTTTGCTATAGAAGATTGGGTATCTCTAGTATCAAGTGCCACCCTAGGCAGATTTATGAAATGTTTTGGTGTAGCCTCTTTCTGGTTGGTGGAAGGTTAATATAGATGGGTGCTCCTTGGAAACCCAGGGAAGGCTGGGGCTGGTGGAGTGCTTCGCAATGATAAGGCTGAAGTGGTGGGAAACTTTAGATTCTTCCTAGGGGTTCTTACAAATTTTGAGGCTGAGTTCTTGGCGGTCATGTTGGGTATCGAGCTTGCCAAGTCCCTTGAGATCCCAAAGTTGTGGATCAAATGTGACTCGGTGGCCGTGGTTACCCTATTGCTTAAGAAGAAAGTCCCGTAGATTGTTTGGCAAAGATGGTTAAATTGTTCCCAGTATCTGAGCTCAATTGAGTGGAAAATTTCTCATTGCTTTCGGGAAGTAAATTCGGTAGCAGATTTTCTTTCAAAAACCACCGCGCGTCTATAAGTCTCTTCCCCAGTGACGTCTTGGTCGTCCCTAGTCAGGATGGATTTGGAAATGGATGCTACTTGTCGGCCAAGATTCAGAATATTTTGATTATGTCTGCTAATTTTTTTTCCTCTTTCTGTGGGCGCTTTTGCTGGTCTTGTCTTCCTGCTGATGGCATTGCCGAAGGTGGGTTGGGTTAGTCAGCCTTAGCTTCCCTATCAAGTCTTAAGTGCCTTTTGTGGTTGTTAAGTGTGTTTGCCTTGTTCTGCTGATGGCAATGCCGAATGTGGAACTCGTGCAATCCACAAGTTTTTGACCATGTGAGAGGTGTGGGTTCCTTCCCTCCCTCTTTTTCTGTACATTATTTATTTTTTCTTTGATAATTGATATACACAAATTTCTAGCGAAAAAAGGTGAGGGTGGGATTTTTAAGGATTGCAGTGCTCATGTTCTATGTGATATTAGATCTTTCCTGGGAGACAACAACTATGAGGTGGAAATATGTGCTTTGATTGTGGGTCTTACGATGGCTAGGCAATTTGCGTACAACAAGCTGTGGATTAACTGTGACTTTTTTGCGGTGGTGGTGATGGCGTGAAAGGGAATGGTTCCCAGGTTTTTTGGTTATAACGGTCTGCTCTACAGAGATACCTTAAACAAACTGAGTGGAAAATTTCCCATTGCTTCAGAGAAGCTAACCTGGTCGTTGACCATCTGGCAAAGTTTGCGGAGAAATTTGAAGTATCGACCTCTATTACTAAGTGGCCTCCTATAATTCAGAATTTTCTAAGTGAGGACGGTCTTGGCAGTCCTTGGTTTAAAATTGACTAAGCTCTTTTGATGTGATAGTTGATTTTTTTTTTTTCCTCGTTGGTTTCTTCTCCTGCTGATGACAATGCCGAAGGTGGGCATGGAACTAGTAGAAGGATAGTTGTTTTTGTTTTCTTTTCAGGTTCCTTTTTGTGTTTTATTTTGTGTCAAATTTAATGCAAATTATTTTTTAGCGAAGAAAAAAAATGGTTTTTCTCAATAAAATTTTTGGACCTTTAGCCAAAAAAAAAAAGGTGGTTATAGTTTTATGTGTTTTTGATCTTCATTGGATTGATTTTCCATCTATTTAGGAGTTTTTCTTTTGGTGGAATTGTAAAGCCAATATATTTCCTTTGAAAATGATATGGATGGCATCATTAATTTTAACTCTTGTATCAAATTTTGATTGAGTGGAACCGATTACGATTTGAGAACTGCAACAGGAGTCTGGGTTTGATTTTTAAAACTATAGTAAATGATCTTCATGATTTCTCATTGCAGGTCCCGGATAAAGTAAAACAATGAAGGATTTACAACTTTCCAGCTCTCTACACTTGGCAAGGTCGGGTATGGTCAGCCAAATAATTACATAAATGTTTTGGACTTGCCCTCCAGCTAGTTGTATAAAAATCAACATAGATGGCTGTTCTTTGGGAAATCCTGGCCACTTGGGAGTTGGGGGTATCTTTCAAAGATCATTTGGGTTCTCCTGTAAGATGCTTCGCATCATATGAAGGTATTGCTTCTAATTTCTGGGCAGAACTGTATCTTTATTTGAAGCAATTAGAATATATATCAATGACATTAGAGTTAATGTGGATATGGGTGGAAAGCGACTCCCAATCAGTAGTTGGGTGTATCATAAGGTATTATATCCCTTGATGCTTCTGGCAACGTGGCTGTTTTCTATAAATTTTCTAGATAGAAAATCTTAATAATAACTCATTGTTTTCGTAAGGTTAATTCAGCGGTGGACTTTTTGACTAAACATGTGGCGGCATCAAGAGTTACTATCAGTTGGGACGTTGCCCCTGGTTTCTCCATAGATGACATAAATGGGATGCTCAAGAGAAGCCTCCTTTCTGATTTAATTGACCTCTTCTTGTAGTTTTCTTGAATTTTTAGTCTTCCAATCTATTGATGACTATACCAAAGGTGGATAGATAAGCCATTGTCTTTCATTCTGGGCTGTAATTTACGCCTTTTGTATTGTTTCATTCTTTGCTAATAAATCTCATTTGCCGAAAAATAAATAAATAAATAAAACATAGTGAGACTGTTGAAGGACTGCTCTTGTGTGTGGAGGAAATATTGAAGTTTAGAGACAAAGTTGAGCTTTTGATCCAGCATAGTATTGGAAATTGTGTAGGTACTAGATTATGGCTTGATATGTAGCATCTAGAGGGGATTTTCAATAAAAGATTTGGGATTAAATTCGTTATGATGTATGTTTGGAAAAATTTGATCTTATGCATTCGATTCTATTGGGGACACGGGTCCAATTAGATCGAGTGTCCTCGAGGTTGCATGAGCAAGCTCATAAATATCACAAGGCTTAATGCTTCACATGTTGATAAAGTTATTTTGAAAGCAAATAGATCAAATCTTTTTTCTTATAAATCAGCTTGGGACCTTCTTAGGAGGCTAAGTCCCAAGGTCATATGGGCAGCTGTAGTGTGATTTCTTTCGAGTATCCCCATCCAATCGTTCACTTCTTGGATATGCTCAGTTGATTAACTCCCTAAATTTAATCAGATTCAGTTGAAAAATGCTCATATTGTTCTATTTTGTTGTTTATATTTGTTAGGATAAAACTGTAGGAACCACTTATTCTTCAAGTGTAGTTTCTCTACTCATATATGGAGTGACATGAGTTGGCTTAGCTCAACTACAACCCCAAGTTCGGATGTTACGGTGGAAGCTGAGTGTCTCCAAAGGGTTTGGAGTTGATCGATTGGGAAGCATTGGAAAGGTGGCTTTATGTGTTACTATACCTCATTTGTGGATGGAGAGAATGTTCTGAAACAAAGTGGGTACTGTATTGAATGAAACTTGGCTGCTGCCTGGATTGTGGCAGGGCTGCTACCATAGGGATGGAGCCAAGTAGCTGCAACCCAGGCAGCAGCGAAATTCTTTCCATGTTCTATAGTTTGAGATATTACTACTGATGTGAGAAATCGTTTTCACTGCATCACCCTAAGGGGGAAGATACCTACTCAGAACCATGAGAGATGGAGATACATCATTAAACTAGAAATTACAGCTAAGCTGCAATAGTTGATAGATGACAGTACCATTTATTGTTCATACATAGATAGCAGCATAAGACACCCAACACAAAAACCACAGTACCCTCTAGCAGCAGTAGCAGTACATAGAAACTAAGACCGGGCTTCTCTGGTCCACTTGGTTCAATCCCACAAGGCATTGCGTAGGACTGATTTTGGCTTGGCTCTCATCTCAACCCAACCGGCCCAAGTTCTATATCGAGAAGCTTTAGCAGTCACCAAATGAGAGGAATATTGTCTGGCAATATCTAAGATATGAGCAGCCAACTCTAAGGGCTTTGATAGCATAACTTCATGACCAGAACCATTAATCAGCTTCTGCTCCTTCACCGGAAAATTGGCAATCATTACGTGTTGATAGTCAGTAGCAACTGCTAAATCATCTTCGATTGCAATGTAGAATCGATCAACTGAACCATAATTCTCATTTGTTAGATGCATTTCAGCCATTTCATTGTAAAAGAACGATCCTGGCCTTTTCTGTGTACGCATTAGCGCAATATCCTTGCAATGGCAAAAATTATAAAGATGTCAAACCAAGTCCTTGTTATAAAATATGCTATTAATAAAAATAGAAAGTTTTTTCTATCCAAAAATGACCTTGCGACACAGACACATAGGGCATACAATGACCACCATTCCCCTCATAGGGGTAAACGCCTCTGTGTCTGGGGCAGAGTCACTCCCTAACAGAAAACACTTGCCATAAAAATAAATAAATAAATAAAAGAATGAATTTTAAGAGAGAGACCTCAGGAGGGCACTTGTGATAGAGTTTTGATGTCAAGAAACCATCACCAAAGAAATACCATGTGGTGCTCCCACTTTTCACGATACAAGTGTCTTGCCATCCTTCAGTATAGTTCGCTCCCTAAAGAGAGATATATAGAGAGAGTCAGTCTTTATAATACGAAAAAGATAAATGATCCGAGAAGAAGAAGACGTTAAGAATACCTGATCAAGGACATAGGACATGCTATGTGTAGTATCAGGCATGTAAGCAGCAATAAAGACACCTGCAAGTATCTTGTTGGGGTACTTTTCCATTGCAACAGCAATATTGAATCCTCCTGCACTGTGAGCCACAAGCAAAACCTTGTGGTCTATGCATTCCAACAGATCAAACAATGGCTTTGAGTAACTCGAAAACGAAACGTTTTCCAATGAATCAACATCCATGGTCACTGAAGGTCCAAGTTGGACGGTTGTCACTTTATAGCCTGCAGCCTCCAGTATTGGTGTAACCTTGTACCAGAACCATTCTCCTTGACCTGCACCATGTACAAGAACAATATGACCCAACCCATTGTTGGGCTTTGGAGGGCATGGTGACCTTTGTTTGAAGTTGCATTTACGTGGTTGTCCATTGGCAGGCAACAGCTGCAACAGCACAAGGACCACCACAATGGACATAACCACTTCACTCACCCTAGAACTACCCATCTCTCTATTTCACTCTTCTATTCTATTTTCTTCTTCTCTTCACTTCTCTTCTCTAATCGCTCAATAACTTCTTCCCTCGTCCTCTATTTATAATAGTGCTATGGGTAATTGTAAAATGGAATTTTTATCTTTGTGAGTTTCTTGAGGCATTTAATTATCAAGGCACTGACAATTGTGTGCCATCCCGTCTCCATTGGATCTAAGGCATGACCGGAATAAAAGGAGTCTAAAACTAAACAGTCTATTTGGTCACAATTCTACTTTGAAACTTCCAACCAAGCTGTGTTAAAAAATTGTCGTTGTTAAGCACATTTTTCTCACAGTTATGAAATGACGATATTTGCACATTTGCACTTTGCACATTTTTGTGGGAGGATATGTATAAGCCAGAATATAGTTCGGGAACTAAAAGAATCAAGGACATAAATGGTATAGGGATTGTAAAGCTGATCTAGTGGATTGCTTCTAATGAGGACAATTTTTGCATAGGAGATATTTAGACTCCCTTTATTCATTAACGATGAGAATGCATATGATGCTCCAGGAAGACCCAGATACCGATTTTCATAAATTATAGTATGTATTTCAGATTTCCCTGTTGATGGCAATGTGGAAGGTGGGGATTTCTGAATCACATTTTATTGTATTTTAGTTCATTTATATTTTATTCCTTTCTTTCTATAAAGTCTCAGAATTTTTAGCCAAAAAAAAAAAGGAGATATTTAGACTTCCACATAATAACCTTGATCCAAAACGGTGTTTCACTAATCCACGGGTAAATTCACCTGATTATCCATTTGACCCGACCCATTTCAACCACACACGTTTTCACGAAATATCATATAACAAATAAAAAGATGATGGAGCAGGGCATTGAGAATAGTACTGGTTCAAGGTTAAACCCTTGCTGGAGGTTTAGTAATTTTGTAAAGTTTAGTGAATAATATAAAGTGGAGAGATTGGGATTTTCTGGTCTGATAGACCATGGTGGTTTAAGAGCATGGGAGGAATAGAAATCAGATTTTAAGGGGTAGTTCAGACACTTCCAATAGGAAGAATTTTATTCTATTTTCATGGATCACAAGACCAAGCTGCTCCATTTCTTGTCTGGTTTTCTGGGTGGATCAACCAGGAAAATAATCCAGACCACTACACAATATCTATCACATCACAAGTTGGAACATGGATGAGATTGAAACTTTTTAAGATAACTAGGTAGATCTTAATGTTTTTTATCAAACAAACCAACAACTCAACAATATACATAGATGTTTTTTCTCCAATAAGCTCTACTGCAGGCCACATCTGTTCGCGGTCTTAAGCTATACATGTCTTTCTATATGGCTTCTCTTAGAGTCATTTTAAGCCTACCCTGAACTCTTTTGACATCTTCAATCTCATACCGGAAAAAAAAAAAATAGAGGAAAGAGTACTTATCTTATATCATAGACAAGCCTAGTCTATTATGTTAACAATAAACATCAAATACGGCATCACAAACTTAAAAATATGTGGACAAAACTTTCTTAAAATTTAATTAATAGAATGAAGAATGTTTATTTGATGTAGGTAATTTGTATATTTCACTGCGAATCCGAATTTCAAATAATTCTAAACATAATCTATCTAATCCCGATAGATATCCAACTAATAATAGATAAGGAAAAAGGACTCTGTCCAGGAGTATCGAACCTGCATCCAGACTCAGGATGGTGTAGAAATAACCTCCCACCCCCAATGAAATGCCCAAATCAATCCCTCCCCTATTGATGTTTTTGCATGCACTCCCATTGGCTCCCATGTTGATGCAAGAGTCACGCTCACAGACAAAAACTCTCCCCCTAAAAAAATTAAGTAGCAAATGATCTTGAGCATTTTTAAAGATTCGACAACTTCTAGAGTTTGATCAAGTTTGTACTTTAATTTTCTTCATATTTTAATTCATGATCCTGTTAGTGGAAAAAACTGAAAGATGACTGAGACTTGAGAGAGTCTCGTATCCGTCGAGGAGGACGGTCTAGATTACACAAGTCAGAGATATAAACCGATAATCAAAAATCCGAATTCAATTCGCATCCATATCCAATCAGGAGATATACGGATCTCTGATCCATTCAATTACATCTCTAATTTAAACTCACCTAAGTCAAAAGTTGTAAAGCAAAATTGTGACAAAAATAGGCATGCTTTTTCGAGACTTCCTCTATTACTATATATCAAGCCTACCCAAACCATAGCCAATCAGGACCGGACTAGGACGTACTATGATAGTCCTTTAAACTGCAACATCTTCTCAGTTGTTTACAAGCTGGATCCCAGCACCTCCTTTTATTTTTCATGTTATCAGTTGAGGCTCTCAATTGAGACCAAGATTTAGGTTTTGTTAATTAGTTTCTTTCTTTTGATTAGGTTGCTACTTTGCTAATGGCAATGCCGAAGGTGAAGTGGTAGCCTAATGGTGATTCTCTCATTCTTTGAGCGTGTAATTCTATATTTTTTCTCTAATATATTCTTTTGCTGACTTTTAGAAGAAAAAAAAAATTCCTTTAAACTGCTTTATACCATCCCTAACGCGTGTCACATGGTTATCACTGTCTTGATAATCAAATGCTTCACCTAACTCACAAAGCAAAAGTTCCATTTTCCAATTATTCTTTAAGATAAAGAAGCACTGACCCATGGCACTTAAATGGAGGACGAGGGAAGTAAAAGTTACAGAGCTACAAGAGAAGAGAAGAGAAAAGAAGAGAAGAGAAGAGAAGAGAAGAAAGAGAAATTGGTATTCTAGGGTGAGTAAAATGGCAAAGTCCATTGTGGTGGTGCTTGTGCTGTTGCAACTCTTGGCTGTCAATGGACAATCTCAATGCAGGTTCAGCCAAAACCCTCCATGTCCTCCAACTCCCACAGGGTTGGGTCATATTGTCCTTGTCCATGGTGCAGGCCAAGGACAATGGTTCTGGTATAAGGTTGTACCCAAATTGGAGGCTGTAGGCTATAACGTGACAACCATCCAACTTGGACCTTCAGTCACCCAGGCTGTGGAGTCCATAGAAAACGTTTCGTTTTGGAATTACTCACAACCATTGTTTGATCTGATGGAGTGCATAGACCACAAGGTTTTGCTTGTGGCTCATAGTGCTGGAGGATTCGATATTGCTGTTGCAATGGAGAGGTACCCCACCAAGATACTTGCAGCTGTCTTTATCGCTGCATACATGCCTGATACCACACATAGCATGTCCCATGTTATCGATCAGGTATCCCTAACCTCTTCTCCTTTTTCTTCTTATTCATATTCTCTTTTTTTTTTTACCTCGTTGTATTTTGACCCTCTCTCTCTCTCCACAGGGAGCGAAATATACTACAGGAGAATGGCTAGACACTTGTGTTGTGACTAGTGGGAACAATACTTGGTATTTCTTTGGTGATGACTTCTTGGAATCAAAACTCTATCAAATGTGTCCTCCCGAGGTTTCTCTCTCTCTCATTTATTTTTTTTATTTTTTTTTTTTTTTTTTTACGATGGGTATTTAAGTCTTCCGCCTGATTAGTCATGTGGGTCCATACTGACTCCATAATTGTATGGACTAGGGGTGAAACATGGCTGTTTTGGGTTGGGTTTCTTAAAACCCTAACCCAACCCCAGGTCCTCAAAATTCAACCCAGGCCCAACCCCACCCTGTCTGGTTCATGTTTAGGCCCAACCCTACTGGTTTCATACCAACCCAACCCGGCCCTAATTGACCCTATCAGGGCCTGGTTGGGTCGGGTTGGCCTGGGTTGGGTTGACCTTGGCTTCTATAATGGTTGGATTAACCTTGATTGACATGTTTTTTTCCATTCATGTCTCATATATTAAAAAATTATAGAAAAATAAAATACCTATTGGAGCCCTAATTTCTATTATAAAGATGCAAGGTTAAATTTCAGGCCGGGTTGGGTCTGGTTGAGGCCTCAACCCTAACCCAACCCATGGGGTTTTTCAGCCCTAACCCGCCCTCAGGGTACCCGGCCCAACCCTAACCCAACCCAACCCAACCCAACCCTGACCCAGGGTTTGGGTTTTTCAACCCTAACCCGCCCTTAGGGTCAAAAAACTTGGCCCAAACCCTTTTCGGGCTCATGGTGGGTTTGGGTTGTCAGGACCAAACTTTCACCCCTAGTATGGACTAGGTCATATCGGGATTGAATGACAACTATTCAACTTCCACTGAAAGCAGTGAAGAATACTAGACACCCAGTGTGATTGGTCCCATGGATGTAAGAGGAGTCGAACTCAAAAACAAATGCTTAATGAGGCGATGATCGGATGCCAACTCAGCTACCCCTTAGGGTTCTCTCTCTCTCTCTCTCTCTCTCTCTCTCTCTAAATTCATCTTTTTTCTTAATACCATATTTTAACAAGGACTTGGTTTGACATCTTTATCATTTTTGTCATTGCAAGGATATCGCCCTAATGCATACACAGAAAAGGCTAGGATCGTTCTTTTACAATGAAATGGCTGAAATGAAACTTACAGATGAGAAGTATGGTTCAGTTGATCGATTCTACATTGTAACTGGAGATGATTTAACGATTTCTACCGATTACCAATACGTAATGATCAACAATTTTCCGGTGAAAGATCATAAGCTGATAGAGAGTTCTGGTCATGAGATTATGCTATCAAAGTCCTCAGAGTTATCGGCTTATATCTTAGATATTGCCATTAAATATTCCTCTTATTTTGTGACTGATAAAGCTGCTGGAGATGCAACTTGGCCCAGTTGGGTCGAGATGAGAGCCAAACCATATTCAGTCTTACATGGTGCCTGGTGGTTTTGAACCCACTGGACCGGAGAAGGAAGCCCAATCTTACTATTAATGAACTGCTACGGCTGCTGGAGGGTACCATGGTTTCTGTGTTGGGTGTGCTATGCTATCTATCTATATATGGTTTTGTGTTTAAATGAGAGCCAAACCAAAAAGTAGTTAAACTTTTTAATTTATGGTCGATACCAATCTGATACAGACACCAATACTGATATCTATAACCTTGATCTCCATAATATGTTGCTCACCAACTTATATTGACAAATTGAGGATAGGAAGAAACACATTCAGTGTTTGCATTCCATTGAAACACAGTTTGTGTATGTACCACATACAATTTAGGTCAGGGAGGGGGCTAGTTTTGCTGACAGGTAAACTCCAATTTTTTTCGCTTAAGGTCAGCAAAGAGTATATTAAATAAAAATAATGAGAGAAGGCCAAGGCCATACAGAATACAAGAGACAACTTAAGAGAAGTTATTATCAGCAATCTTTTGCGTCTAAGAATATGATTAGAATATTGTAAATGCCCATCTCTAGACCAAATAAACAAATTAAAATAAATGATTATGCCATTAGGTAATTAGAGTAATTAGATTGAAAAAGCGAAAGCTTCCAATGAAAAAATTCAAGTCAATTAATTTGGGATCCGGATCCTTTACATAGAGCCCATGGATCATAGAGTGATCCCACGGTTGGAAAGACCCGGGCACATGTCTCGAGGTCACCCCAGCTGTGAGATCACTCTATGGTCCATGGGCTCTATGGAGAGGAATCCTATCCGTTAATTTGTAGTATGTGGAGCTTAGACATACAAGTAATATGGCATACTCTACTAATGAAACCAAAGAGGTCCAACACTATATATAATAAATGAAGGGCATGGATCTTACTATAGCTAGAGACAGAGAGAGATTTTTTTCTTCTTCTATTTTTCAGTCGCTAAATAGTGGTGAGCCAATGTTGTATGAAATATTTATTTAAAAAACAAAAAAACAAAAAAAACAAAAAACAAAAAAACAAAAAATGGCTTAAGGTCATTTGTATTAAAAAAAATAAAATAAATACATAACAACCTGAAAGATACCATGTATCTGTCTCTCTCCTCCCATACGAAAAGACACCTCCACCCCTTGTTTTGAGGAGGAGAGAGAAAAACACAGGGAGCACTGGTGTAACCCATGTTCCCGGACAAAGAATCGCTTCCCAAAATTAATATAATGGAGAATGTTTATCTAACATCAGTAATTTCTACTATTTCAGAGTGGATCCGAATTCAAATAGTCTATTAATGTAGAAGATGATATTGATTTTCTTGACGATGGTGATCATATTGACTGCTCATGAAGTGAAGTTCAAGAAAAAGAAGAAGAAGAATAGGAAGCCTGCTCTCTCCCACCAGCCCCCTCTCCATGGCCAGAGTGAACCTCAAGAATATTGTGATCCCATCATTGAGATCTCAGTGATTCATTCCTTGGATCAACAGATTAATGATGGGTTGCAAATGTGGAAGACAACCCAATTCTGTGTGGGGTAAGTTTGAAGTCTTATGAAAGAAAATCATTCCTTCATATCTCGAATTGGCACATGGCCTCCTTTCGATTGTCTCTCTTTTTCTTCGCTAAGAGATCTTGGATATATTATGAAAGAAGAAAAAAAATATAGTACAATGAGAAGAACTCAAACTAGGAAGATCTAACTCAGAGGCAAACTCCCACCTTCGGCATTACCATCAGCAGGAGAAAACCCCTAAGAGAACGACCCAAAAAATTATAGAAATCTATAGCGAGGACGTGAATTCGCATCCTGATCAAGAGCCAGAGAAATCAAAGGGGGCCGCCATCACAGAATCAGAAGCATCTAGTCTTGCTGTTGAACTCACCAGGAAATCTGCAATGGAATTTCCCTCACAAAAACAGTGAGAAATCTTCCAAACAATTGAGGATAAATAATGCTGAAGCCCTCTCCATCATTGGAATACAAACCAGGGAACTAGACCTCGGGAGAGGAGAGTCACCACTACCACTGAGTAAACTTCGATCCACAAGTTTTGAACCTCGCATGCTCTGGCATGTTCAATACCAGAAATCACAGTGGAGATTTCCGCTTCAAACTTGGTTTTCACACCAATTGCTTCCTTGAAGTTTGAAATAATCTCCGCCTTGTTGTTCCTGAGAACACCTCCTATACCAGCCTTGCCCGGATTCCCAAGAGAGCATCCGTCAGTGTTAAGCTTAATCCAACCCGTCTGAGGAGGGCACCAATAGACTTCCATAGGTTCGCTTCTCTTGCAACTAAAAGTGGTAATACCAATGCTTCTAGCGGATAGCAGGTCTGAAATGGAGAGGGATTTCCCAGAGAAAACCCAAGAAAGGGATCTTATCTTGCCTTGGATTACAGAGAAGCAATCTTGGGGGGAATGATGTGAACCATCATTTCGACTGGAATTTCTTTCCATCCACATATAATAAGGAATTAAAATGACTCCACTATTCCAAACTTCTTTATAAGTGACCTGCTTTGCTTTTCTCTTCCACCATGAAAAGAGATCCTCGAGCAAGAAGAAAGATGGCTAGAAAATACCAAAGAGATCGCAAAACTTTTGCCAAAGAAAGTAAGCGTACCTACACGGTAAGAAGAGTGGATAATGGATTCTTCAGATGAACCACAAAGGTCGCATCTTGAAGGACAGTGAACGCCACGCTTCTTGACCTCATCATCCGTAGGTAATTTTTTATGGGCAAATCTCCAACCAAAGACTGCCTGGCGAGCCAAAAGCTTTGATTTCCATACAAGAGAAGACCATGCCACCTTGTGGTTCCTTTTCCTTATCTCATCCTAGGCTGAGAAAATAAAGAAAGCACCAGAGAGTGTCAGCGTCCAGTGACACACATTCACAGAGTCTGAAATATGGATCTGGGCAGGTTTGCCAAAGGAGTCTTTTAAGTATTGAGAGGTCACTAGCTTTTTTTTTTTTTTTTTTTT
>NW_024868052.1:56447-63181 GCF_013358625.1 Macadamia integrifolia
TTTTTGCTAAAAGAAGAATATATTAAGAAGAAAAGGGAGTACATCATAAAGAAGAAATAGGGACAGAGCAGAGACCCTTAAAGCCGCTAACAAACTCCACCTTCGGCATGGCCATCAGCAAAGAAAGAAAGTAGCGCCCTAGGAGAATCTAAAGCTATGCCTGCCCAGGATATCATTTTCTACATAATCAGCAACATGTCTAAGGAAAGACACTGAGAATTCTGAGTTCCCAGATTTTGAAGCCTTTTTTGCCAGAAAATCTACAATTAAATTTGCTTCGCGAAAGCAATGGGATATCTTCCAAGGGATTGATTCCAAGAAAGGGATAACATCCAGCCATCTTTGGATGATAAACCATGGGATATGGTTCCTCTGGATCGCCAAAACAACCGCAGCTGAGTCAGATTCTATCTACATGCCCCTTGCACCCATCACCTTCGCCATCATAATACCTTCCATGACTATGTCAACCTCTACTTCATATGATTTTTTATTCCCAAAAAAATGTTAAATGAGTCACACACCTGGCCATCATTATCTTGAACAATCCCTCCTGCTCCTGCCCTTCCTGGATTTCCCAGAGAGCTGCCATCCACATTAACCTTCAACCAGTTTGGTTGGGGCTTACACCAGTGAACTTCGAGGGGGTGAACATGCTTGTGAGACACCACTGTCAAACCCAATTTTCTGCAACAAATAATTTCAATCAGAGCTTTCACCTCCCCCTTCAGCTTCCCTATGCAAGGGCCAAGCTCCTGATGACTATATTCAAATATTTACATTGCAGCTCTGTAATCATTGTCATGCCGACGTTTTTTCCTTTCCCACCAAATGTTTGCTGCAATAATGGAAAAACCATCATCCAGGGAGTTTTAAGGTTTACAACTCTAGCCTTTGTCTTCCACCATCAAACCAGGTTGTCAACTGACTGGTGCTGCTGCCACTCTACCTCAAAGCACTCAACAAATGTTTTTGAAACTTTGGTCACGAAAGGGCATCTGAGGAAGATATAATTAATACTTTCTTCAGCTTGGTTGCAGAGAGCACACCTGGAAGTGAGATGGATCCCCTTATGCCTGATCTGCTCATCCGTTGGGAGTTTGCCATAGGCTAGATGCCATCCTAAGGTAGAGATCCTAGGAGGTAGGCCTTTTTGCCAAACCAGAGAGTACCAAGGGACCTTGCTAGCCATCCTTCTGATACCCTCCCAAGCCGAAGAGGTAGAGAAAGACCCCAGAGCCGACAATGACCAGCAGCAGGTATCCACTAAGTCACCTGAGGGGATTTTTTTTTTGCTAGAAGATCAGATTATATTAAAATGAAAAAAAAAAAAGAGAAATATATTATAAGAGCAGGCTAAGAGTCTTCACCTTCGGCAATGCCATCAACAGAGACTCAGACCCGCTATCTCAAAGTGTTTAGGAATCTAAATCTAGAGCAACCATCAATGTCTAATTGCAGCTCTCTAGCCACGTGAGAGGGGAGCTGCGCATCATCGCTGTCAAATCCTGCCTTTGCCGCATCCATGGCCAAAAAATCAGCCATAGGGTTTGCTTCTCTGAACCAGTGGGATATCTTCCATTCAATGGACTTAAGGTACTCTGTAAGTGCAGACCATTCCTGAAGGATGAACCAGGGAATGAGTCTATGCTGAAAAATGAAGATTGCTGCCAAAGAGTCTGACTCAATCCACAGACGATTGATGTTCATATCACATGCCAACCACATACCCTGGATGATACTCTAGATCTCAGCTAAGAAACTGGTTGAAATTCCCAGATAGAAATTGAAGAAGTGAATTTTCCTGCCATCACTATCTCTTAAATTTCCACCTCCACCAGCTCTTCCTGGATTACCAAGTGAGCATCCGTCCACGTTGAGCTTTATCCAGGAGGGGAAAGGCTTACACCAGTGCACCTCCAATATAGATCGCTCTTTGTGATGGGAAGAGGAGAGGTTGAACTTTCGGCAAATTAATAAATCAGCTGCATTTCCAGGAGAGATTTTCATGTGGGAGCATATGAAGCTAATTTCCCCTTGGATGGCACAAACGATCCTGACAAGACTGCGAGCATTCCCCTCAAATCTTCGTTGGTTTCTTTCGAACCAGATAACGTCAATTACAGAGAAAATACCGATCTCCCAGAGGTTTTTCAAGCGCCAACCTCGAGCTTTATTCTTCCACCAAGCAATAAGAGCATCCGTAGAGATGCGATTTGGCCAGGAAAATTTTTAAAATCCAGAACACCTTTCCAGATTCCAATAGAGAGATCACACTCAAAAAAAAGATGGGCAAAGGATTCAAATGACGCACCACACAAATCACATCTGGAAGAGAGAGGGATACCTTTCGCCAGAATCATATCGTCAGTAGGGAATTTGCCGTAGACCCATCGCCATCCCAGCATGGACAGTCTCGGGGGAATGAATATACCCCCAATTAGCCCCGCCCAGGGAGCTGCAGGAGACCGAGATCTGAGGCCCTCCTAGGCAGACTTTACAGAGAACACCCCCATCATATCAAGACCCCATAGACAATGATCATTTGAGATTGAGGAGGGCAGCTTAATTTTTTTAATAATAGCAAAAGCATCCTTCAGCATAGTAGAGTCAACATGTGGAAGACACCACTGATCGTTCTCTATGAAATCAGCTACAGAGTGATTTAGAGATGAGAAAACCTCATCAGGCAGCCCAGACAACTCTCTAATAGGCTTTTTGCCCCACCAGCTAGCACGCCAAAAATCAATGCTATGCCCCTTGCCAATAATCCATTTTTCATTATCTGTCACAAAAGACCATAGTCTCTTCACTCCCGGCCAGATAGAGGATTTTTTATAGCCACTTTTAAACTCTCCAGAACTAGAGATAAATCTAGCTCTGATCAGAGAACTCAGTTGTGAGTCTTCATTTTTAATTTTCCAGGCGAGCTTCGCAATCAAGGCCATGTTCACATCCCTAAGTATTCTCAAACCAAGGCCGCCTTCCTTCTTTGGTTTGCATACAAGATCCCATCTGACAGTGATGGCTTTGGAGGTGTCTATCTCCCCAATCTAGATGAAGTTTCGCATCCACTATTCTAGCCGTTTAATCAAAGGGGTAGGCCACCAATAGACAAAGAAGCTATGTAGGGACATTCCAGAGATTATAGATTTTACTAATTCAACCCGACCAGCCATTAAAAGAAGCTTGCCCTTCCAACCATCAAGCTTGCTTTTAATTTTATCAATCACCGGGAGAAGAGGGTCGCGCTTAACTCTGCCATGAAAGATCTCCACACCCAAATATTTGGTTGAAAAATTACATGTAGGAATATTTAATTCCTCTACTAGCCACTGCTTCCTGATTGGAGGAATTCGACCCAAGATCAATTTTCTCTTTTCAAGATTGAAAAATTGCCCAGAACAATTTTGATAATAGTCTAGAAAGATCTTCTAGTTTCTAATGTATTTCTTGGATGCATTCGAAAAAATGAATACATCGTCTGCAAATAAAAGATGAGTTGGTATTTCTGCACCCCGAGGACCAACAATGGGCTTAATAAGGCCTTTTGCAGCTAGCTCCTTAAGACCATGGCACAAAACTTCTTCAGCAATAATAAAGAGAATGGGGGAAATAGGATCTCCCTGCCACAGGCCTCTACTGACTGGGAAGAAACCGACAGGCCCCCCATTTAGAAGGACTAAAATACAAGCAGATTATAACAGGGTGTGGATCCAACCAATCATTGTGTCAGAGAATCCAAACTTGTGTAGAACATTAAATAAAAAATCCCAGGATAGGGTATCAAAGGCCTTTGAGATATCAATCTTTAAACCAAGGCCTCCTCCTCTAGCAGAATTACTCAAGAGGTTAGCTAGCTCAGAAGCTAAACCAATATTTGTCTAAAAAAATTTGCCTTTCTGGAAGGCTCCTTGCTCAGGGGAGATAAGCCTAGGGAGGAGAGTAGAGATTCAAGAGGCCATAATTTTTTTACAAAACCTTGCAGAAAAAATTCCCTACGCAGAGAGGGAGAAATTTCCCAAGGGTTCTGGCTCCATCTACCTTAGGAATTAAAAGCAAAAAATTGTTATTAATTCCTTTTGGAAGAATACCTGAAGAGAAGAATCCCCTCACAGCTCTACAAACGTCGAAGCCAATAATCTCCCAGCAGGTGCTGAAGAATATTCCTAAAAAACCATCTGGACCTGGAGAGCTATCAAGATCAAGAACCCAAACCGCTCTCTTGATTTCATCCTCCAGAGGAATAGAATCCAAAACCAGGCGATCAGAGTCCTAAAGAATTCTAGGGATGCAATTAAATAAGACTGGATGGCTGGCTAGGTCCACGCATCTATGAAAGTCTTCATAGAACTGAGCAATATGGTCCCCAGAAGACCTTGATCAGAAATAGTCTCACCATCTTCTTTAACAATGCTAGAAATGTAATTCTTAGCCCTTTTCACTTTGGCCATGACATGAAAAAATCTCAAGCATTTATCACCATCTCGAAGCCATCTTATTCTGGATTTTTGTTGGCGCAGCTTCTCCTGGTATTTAGAGGCTTTTAAGAATCTTGTTTTGACGTCAGCCTCAAGATCAAATAACTCCTCAGAATGCCCCTCTTCCTCAATTCTTTTCTGAATTTGATCTAGTTGAGATTGAGAAATGGAAACCTCATGGTCTAGGTGAGGGAAGGTCTCTCGCGACCACAATTTCATAACAATTTTTAATCTTTTGAGCTTCTGGCCTAGAATAAAAGTGTCTGATCCAGTTACACTAGGCCTCCAAGAATTACAAACCATATCAAAAAAATTAGGATGCTCCATCCAAAATTTATTGATGCGGAAGGGTCGGTTCTGAGATTTTGTGGTCATGCCCGAACATACAAGCAAAGGCGCATGGTCAGAGGCAAATAGCTGGAGGATATGCTGTGAATAGTTATCAAATAACTCCATCCAAGCTTCATTTAGAAAAGTCCTATCTAGGACAGCCAATACGTTCCCTCTTCTTCTGTTATTTGGCCAGGTGAATTTCCTACCAGTGGACGGAGCCTGAATCATTGAAGTAGCATCAACCATAGCTCTGAATTCAGTTGTCGCCCCTAAGCAGAATCTACCTGATCCCCACCTTTCATGATCAACTAGGACTGCATTGAAGTCACCAATGATCATTCTTGGATTACTTGACATACCTGCCACCAAGTCCGTCCATAGAAATCTGTGCTCAGCTCTCAAGCATTTAGCATGAACCACCGAGAGCTCAAGACTTGAACCCTTCCAATCCAATAACAGAGAAATCTGTTGATCAGACATGGAAGTAACCCGAGGAGTAATTTGCCCTGTCTCCAAATCACCTAAAGATTGGGGTTCATATTAGGCCTTTCGTTGGAAATAACATTGGCAGCAAATCCAAGACTGTTGGAAAACGACTTCGGAAACTTAGACACTAGGAGCATGGGTTTAGCCAGACACACCAAGTCTGGGCAATGAACTTGCACTAAGTTTCTTAAGGCCACCTGAGCAACATCCTTCTTCAACCCATGAATGTTCCAAAATAACACACGCATAGTCATAGGTGGGCATTTTGGTGATCAGCGCTAGACTGATCCTTCTTACTCCCCTACTTCTCCCCCCCCCCTTTTTTTCACGCTTGGGTCCACCCATTCTGAGCTTCCTCTCTGCGCACTGCCACAACGTCAACTCTCCCAACACCTTCCACTGCAGAAATTGGAGGAATAAGGCCACGCTGATCAAATTGGGCAACACATGGTTGACTTACCCTGTGGGGAGGGGCTACTGGGTTAGCTGCCTGAGGCTACGGCGAACACGACCCATGGCTTGGTCTGTCCCCTGCGTTGCAACGTCAAGAGGGATGGCACCTTCATCTGGATCGTGGTTGGATGAAAAATGGGTCACACCATGATCTAGGTCCAAACCCGCTTGATTTGACCCATCCCTGGTGCCTAGGAGCACTTCTAATCGTGGCTGGATATGTAGATTTGAATTAGAGTTTAATATAGAGTCAATCTCTCTATTATTGGCTGTTACATTCTCATCCGCTCCAAAAGGAGAAGGCCTCCTTGACTGAGGCATACAAGATCTCTCAACGGACTGATTCACAACCAAATTCAAATCCCTGGTATTATCTCCTTCCAAATCAGGAATATTTGCACAAGAATTCTCTCCTCCTTCCTGATTTGGCTCGCCACCACCGTTTCTAGCTTCACCACCATGCATTGGCTGCTCTTCTTCCTCATGGTCGTCCCTTGTAGCAGGAATAGTGGAGTCATCGTCATAAATGGCTCCCGGCATACCTCCAACCTCTTGCGGCATGTCTCTCATATCATAATCTTTTTTTTCTCTACAATATCCAATCACATGTCCTATTTTTTTGCAGTAGCCACACTTACCCAATGAATCTTCATAAACAATGGGTTGTGTGAACCAGAAGAGATTAGTGGAACCAGGTTGACAGCGTTCGACCTGGATCTCTTCTAGTTGATCCCATCCCGTCTCCATCTCAACTAGTACTCTAGCATAATTTCCAAAGACCACGTTCTTGGTGCGGTGATGTAGAGCAATAGAGCGACCAACAGCCTTTGCCATCGTCAAGAGCACCTTTTCATGCCAGTATTCGAGTGGTAGATCAGGGAAGTGAACACAGACCAAGGATTTGTTAACATATTTTTCGTTCATATTAAAGTCTGGATGCCATCTTTGAAAACGCAAATATTGCTTTCCCACACGGACAGG
>NW_024868052.1:64152-133800 GCF_013358625.1 Macadamia integrifolia
CCGTTTAACATTAAACATGTCCGTAGCCCGGTTAAGGCCCGATTAAAGCCCGATTAAGGTGGCCCGATTATAACTCGAGACCGACCGACCGAATATAAAGTGTACCATGCCCTCAATAACTAAGCCCGATTAGTTAAATGGGCGAACACGGTGTAGCCTTTGAAAGTCTTCAAGCCCGATTAAGCCCGACCGAAACAGAACCGGCCCCACCGGTTGACACCCCTACCTGCAATGACCGATCTAACCAGTTCTGTTCTTCCTGCCAAAGACAATAGGTTTCCTTTCCAACCCGCTAGGCGCCCCTTCACCTTGTCCATCACTGGCAGAAGGGCCTCTTTCTTCACTCTTCCCTTAAATATTTCAACACCCAAGTATCGAGTTGGGAAGCTATAGATCTGAATTCCAAGGGTATCAACAATGATCTACTTTCGATCTGGAGCAATCTTCCCATGGAAGAGTTTGCTTTTCTCTAGGCTAATGCACTGGCCAAAAATTCTGGGTATTTCATCAAGAAATTTTTCAGGGTACAAACATGCCTCAAGGAGGCGTTGGTGAATATGAAGATGTTGTCCACGAATAGAATATGCCCAGGAGTGGTAGCGCCTCTTGGGCCATGGATTGCCTGGAGTTCCTTACGCTGAACCAAACTCGACAGCCCTCTGGATAGAACTTCTTCGGCCATAATAAATAGCATGGGAGATATAGGATCACCTAGTCTCAGCCCACGCTCCACCCCGAAGTAACCCTAAGGACCTCCGTTCACAAGAATAGATATTTTTGACAATATCAAAAGTTAATGCAGCCAGTTGATCCAACTATTAGAGAATCCAACTATTGGAGAATCCAAATTTACTCAAAACTTAAAAAATGAAAGACCAAGAAATAGTATCATAAGCCTTCCTGATGTCAATTTTAAGAGCAAGCCCCCCACCTCTAGTCCCTGAGAACATTAACTTTGCTAGCTCAGAGGCCACAGAGATGAATCAACTTCCCCTTCTGAAATGCACCCTGCTCTTCTGAAATCAGCCGAGGAAGGAGTGGTTCTAGACACATCGCCATAACTTTGGAAATAATTTTGTAGAAGAAATTGCCCATGCATAGAGGGAAAAATCTATCCAGTGTGTTTGTTCCCTTCACCTTTAGAATCAGGACCAGGAAATTATTATTGACCCCGTGGGGTATGTGTCCAGTGCTAAAGAATTGTCTCACCGCATTGCACACCTCCAATTCCACCAAAGACCAACACTTGGAAAAAAGAATCCATCAGGCCCGGCGAGCTATCCTGGTCCAACTCCCACACTACCCTCCTTATTTCTTCATTCCTAGGGAGGGAATCCAACCTATAACTGTCCATTTGGTTAAGGACTTTCAGGATATTATCCAGTAAATCTGCATGGGTCTCTGTGGGAGCTTCTTTATGAAAGCGCTCAAAAAAATCGACAATATACTCCCCTATCTGATTTTTCCCTTCCACCATGGTACCATCTGGCCTCTTGAGCACTTTGATTGTATTTTTGTTTCTTCTCATTTTGATAGAAAGGTGAAAAAATTTGGAGTTTCTATCACCAGCTTTCATCCATCTAATTCTCGCCTTTTCAACCCAGATTTTTTCATGATTTTCCAAGGCTTTCACCAAGCCCGTCTTCGCATCAGCTTCCAAGGCAAACAAATGGTCGTTCATCCCTTCTCTCGCAATTTGGTCATGAATTTGGTTCAGACCCATCTTCGCTTACTCAAGTGCTCTATCAATATGAGGGAAGCTTGATCTCGCCCAGGTCTTCAAAACCCCTTTCAGCCGCTTCAATTTAGAAGTGAGAACAACAATAGAGGGTCCCGCAATCCATTCAGACCAGGACGATGCCACCACATTATTAAATTCCTTGTGGTCCATCCAGAACTGGTGGAATCGAAATGGACAGTTTGAGGGGCGCTGACTAGCAATTGAAGTCATCAAAATCAGTCCATGATCTGAAGCTATTCTAGGAAAAACCACTTGAGAGGAGTCTTGGAAAATGGCCAGCCATTACTCATTGTAAAAGCTTCTGTCAAGCACTACAGACACATTACCAGTTTTTCGTTTGTTGCTCCATGTAAATTTTCTCCCACTCGAAGGCAACTGGGACATGAAGCAAGAGTCCATCACAGCACTGTACTCCGTAGCAGACCCCATGCTGAAGTTTCCTGGGCCCTTCTTTTCATGAGATTGAAGGGTAGCATTAAAGTCACCAACCATTGCCCATGGAGTGGGAGTGATACGGGTATCCGCAGCCACGGCCAACCAAAGATCTCTTCTCTCCGCCCTAAATCTGCTAGCATGGATGAAGGAGACTTGCGTTTGGGTGAGGTCTCAAGTCAGAGCAACCGTAATATGATGAGAGGATTCTGAAATCACCACCGGGCAACCCAGATTTCTTTTCCACATAATCCATATATTTGAAATTCTCCCTGTTCTATTGTTAAAAATAAATTTATTGAAAAAAACCAACTTATTGAAAAATAAGTTTGGAAAATCACTCACAGAGACCATTGGTTCGGTGATACAAAGAAGGTTTGGGTCCTTCTGCTTAACTAAATCTCTCAAGGCGCGCTTGCTGACCACCTTCTTTATTCCTCTTATATTCCAAAAGAGGATCTTCATAAATTACTTCCTGGTACCAGCCTGGAGGTCAGACCTAAAGGTCTGCTCCGTCGCTGCATTGGCTTTTCCTTTCCTTCTAGCATCATCATCAGCTCTTTTGAGGGCTTGGTCAAGCTCTGCAAGTTCCTGGTGGTGAACAATTATCCTTCCTGCGCCCAGACCAGACGGAGATATTTCAACAATCACATGCTCAGAGCCGCCTCATTCCTGCCCTCGACCACTCCTTCCTCCTCTAGCCTACTGTCGGCCTCTGCGACAACCATTATATATCACTTTACTCTTGCAAGGGTGAAGATTTCTAGCGGTATGAACACCTTCCACCTCAGTCACTCCAAGGCCAGAAATGGACTCATCCTCTTTCATGTCTTCGCTGCCTTGCACAGATTCCAGCGACTCTTTTCCTAAAGAGTAATTTGTTGACTCTCCTGGGTCAGATTCAAACCCATATCCGCACCCCAATCGGTTGTCCACCATGGTCGGGTCATGGGTATTCCTTTCTTGAGTGCATGGATCATGTAGACAGATTTCCAGGTTGTATTCATTCAAAACGTTCTCAGGAGAACCTTCTATATTTGACATATCCTCCACCATTGGAATATTATCTCTAAAGGGGGAAATATCCTTAGGGAGAGAGGATCTTTTATCTCCTTCCATATGAGGAGGATTGTGATGGATCTCTCTAGAGGCCATGTCCGCACCACCCTTTACCTCCACCGCATACAAGTGTTCAGTAAAGTGGCATTCAACATCATCCATGTCTGCATGAGCTCGGTTTTGATTTTTCTTGGCTTTGCACTGCTCAGAAACATGCCCAAATTTTTTCCAATTAGT
Organism: Macadamia integrifolia; assembly: GCF_013358625.1. Classification (NCBI taxonomy): domain Eukaryota; kingdom Viridiplantae; phylum Streptophyta; class Magnoliopsida; order Proteales; family Proteaceae; genus Macadamia; species Macadamia integrifolia. Next base: position 67,622 of record NW_024868052.1, read on the forward strand.
GCATCTCCTTATACCATCTTCATACACGATCCATTGTTTGAACCAGAAATAAACCTCTTTGCCCTGCTGTTTCCTTTCGACCTGGATTTCCTCCACTCTGGTGCCGCCCATCGGCACTTCCACCAGCACCCTAGCATAGTTCCCCATAGTACCATGCAATGTCCTACGATCCACCACCACAAGCCTTCCTGAGGCTTTGGCCATGGAGAGAAGAATTTTCTTGTGCCAATACTCCATGGGTCGTTCTGGATATCGTATCCACACCAGCTTGGTCTGAATAGGGTCATCATGGATACTGAACTCCGGCCACCATCGCTGGAATCTAATGACTTGCCCTTTGACTTTGATGGGACCTCTTTTTCACATCGAGGCCATGTCTTCCTCAATTTCAAATCGGAAAAGATGAATCCTTTTCCCAACAGCGCAAGGTTCACCTTACCCTTCAAATTCCAAGCCTTTTTTGCATCAGACCTCACTTCATCCATTGAGACAAAGAGAAAATTAACCCGCCCAATCAAAGCATAAGAGGATGATTGTAATTTCTCTTCGTACGCCTCCTAAGGAATAATGATCTTTGTAAGGGTTCCAGCATGTATCGGATCAGGAAGATCATCTATGTTCGGCATAGTTTTATTGGCCACAGCTGCGTAAGATTGTTTGCTTCCTCCATTGATCACCTCCTCCATAGGGTGATTCTTTTCAGCTAATCCACCAGAGATGACATTGTCAGTTTCAGAGACCGGCAGAGGCAGAGAGTAGTGCGTCGGTCACCAGAAATCAGTACTCTCTGTTGCTTCCCTCTATCGAGTGGTTGATCGCGAATCCCCCCATCCCTCTCAGAGTTTCTCTCTCATGTCACTAGCTTAAAACTCCATCTCTTGTCAAGAATTAAATCAGCCACTTTAAGAGGAATTCCTTTAAATAAAATCATACTCAAATTAGAATTTTCAGCAAGGGATTTTCCATCCTGCCATCTGTCAAGCCAGACATTAATTTTCATGCCATTCCCAAGAGACCACCTTTCAAAATCAAAAATAAAATTCCAAACCTTTGTTAGCCCAAAGAAGATGGAGGAAGATTTATAACCAAGCTTCAAAGTGCCATCTGCATTGACGAACCTAGCCCTGAAGAAATTACTCATGATGGAGTCGCCATGCTTGATTTTCCAGGCAAGCTTACATAAGTAGGCTTTATTAACATCACGCATACACCTGATTCCCAGACCACCCTCTTGCTTGGGCTTACAGATGCTCTCCATTTAACTACAATCTTCTTCTGCTTCTCAACATTGCTAGACCAAGTAAAATTTTGCATCCATCGCTCTACAGTATTAATAGAGGATTGTGGCCACCAATACATTGCAAAGTTATGGATAGGGAGACTAGAAATTACTAATCTAACAAGCTCCACCCTACCTACTAGGGAGAGCAATTTTCCTTTCCAACCTTCCAGCTTTGACTTGATTTTATCAACTATAGGCTGCAGATGGTTTGAGGAAGCCTGACCTTTAAAAATCTCCACTCCCAAGTATTTTGTTCGTAGTTTAGCAGTGGGAATACCCAAGAGATTAGAGATGAACTACTTTTTGTGCAGAGCCACCTTGCCAAAAAATAACTTGCTTTTATCAAGGTTAATATGATGCCCAAAGAACTCCTAATACCTGGATAAAAAGCTTTGGAGATTTCTAACATATGAAGCAGATGCATTCATGAAAACAAAAATGTCATCAGCAAACATAAGGTGGGAGGGAGTAATTGATCCTCTAGGGCAGGGAAGAGCCTTTAACTTGCCCATTTCAGATAAAGACTTGAGACCTCTACGCAGGACTTCCTCAGCCAAAATAAATAGGATGGGAGAGATAGGATCTCCTTGTCGAAGAACTCGACCAAGACCAAAGAAACCAACAGGGCCACTATTAACAAGGATGGAAATACGAGAAGAGAGAAGAATCTCATGGATCCAGGAAATCCAAATATTAGAAAAGCCAAATTTGCGAAGAGAAGCAAAAAAGATACTACCAAGAAAGGGTGTCAAAAGCTTTATGAACATCAAGCTTGATCCCCATGCCCCCTCCCCTTACTGCAGTAGACATTAAATTTGCCAACTCAGAGGCGAGACCAATATTTGAGGAGATAACCTTACCCTGCTGAAAGGCTCCTTGTTCCTCAAAAATTAATCAAGAAAGAAAAAGAGAGAGTCTGGAAGCTATGATTTCGGACAGCACTTTGCAAAAGAAATTCCCCATACAGATAGGATGGAAATTTTTCACGGAGTGGGAACCTGAAAGTTTGGGGATAAGGGTGATAAAGCAATTGTTTACACCTGATGGCAGTTTACCCACCCTGAAAAAATGAACCACTGCTCTGTAAAATTCTACATTTACTATATCCCAGACACGACGAAAGAAATTACCTGAGAAACCATCCGGACCAGGAGAGCTATCACGGTCAAGATCCCAGACAGCTTTGGTAATCTCCTCCTTGGAAGGAACAACCTCCAAAATAGCATTTTCTCCATCCCCTAATACCTGAGGGATACAATCCAAAAGCTCCCAATGCGGGGTCACTTGCTCAGTACTGTGAAAAGATTCACAGTAACTTGAAATGTAGGACTTTAGAGAAATCTGATTTGAGGTCCAAGACCCATTTTCTCTCTGTAGAGATCTAATCTGGTATCGAGCACGCCTGATTTCCACAGATAAGTGAAAAAACTTGGAATTGCGGTCACCATCTTTCATCCATTTCTGCTTGGCTTTCTCAGACCATAACTGAGCTTGTCACTGGGAGGCTTTGAGATAGTTGGTTTTGGCAATAGCTTCTTTATCAAATAATTCATCTGACATTCCTGAGGTCTCAATTTGATCTTGAACAATTTTCAAGTCATCAACAGCTTTCTCCACCTCAGAGTTTAAATTAGGGAAAACTTGTTTCACCCAGGGCCTAATGGCCATCTTCACTTGTTTCAGTGTTTAGTTAAGGACAATATTGGATTACCATCAATCCAATATCCCCTGGGATCTTTGACCACTGAAAGGAAATTATCATCCTCCATCCAGAAATTGTGAAATCTAAATGGGATATTAGCAGGCTTCAGGATCACATCAGATTGAATCAAGAGGGGAGCATGATCAAAGATAGTAGATTGAAGCACTCGTTGTGAGATGCAATTAAAAAACTCTATCCATCTCCCATTACTGAAGGTTCAGTCCAGAACAGCAGCAACATGACCTCTCCTGCAATTGTTCGTCCAAGTAAATTTCTTCCCCTGAGAGGGAACCGAAATTAATTCCACCATAGCCTGAAACTCGGCCATAGAACTTTGATTAAATCTACCTGGACCCCTCTTTTCATGAGACATCAAGGTGGCATTAAAGTCTCCAATTACAGGCCAAGGAATGGCAGAGAGACCCACCAGCCCGAGATCAATCCAAAGGTCTCTGTGCATCATTTTAAAGCAGCTAGCATGACTGAAAGAAAGATCAATTTTGCTACTATTCCAGTCTACAACCAAGGTGATTTGTTGATCAGACATAGAGATAACTACAGGATGATTCATCCCACACTTTCAAAGCACCCAAAGGTTAGGAACCTTATCAACTCAAAAATTGTGGCTGAAATCAACTTCGAACCCCAATTTGTTAAAAACCAAGAAGGAGAATTTACTTACATTAATCATGGGTTCAGCCACACAAACAACATCAGGCGAATGGTCTTGAATGATGGAGGACAAGGCAATGCTACCAGTGGCCTTTTTCATACCTCTAATATTCCAATAAAGAATTTTCATCGGCAACAAAATTTTTAATTGGAACCGCCAAACTTGCTGGAGCCTGGCCACTTTTTTTCTTCTTTTTTTTTTGTACCCTCCTTTTGAAGAACCAGCCACATTTTTCTCATGAGCATAGTGAACATTATCAATTTTCTCAATCTCCTGAAAGTGTATATCAACTCGACCATCACTGACTTCAAACACAGGGAATCTAGTGAACGGGCATCCCTATTTTCTGGCAAAGAGTGAGCACAGGAGGCAGAGCGACCTCCTCTTGAAGAGCCCCCACCTCCACGAGGTTTGAAAGCAGCTTCCCTTCTTGGCCTGGGCAGCCGCCCCATGAAGGGAATCTTCTCCACAGTAGGTTCTTCATCAACCGAGTTCTCAATAGAATTGGTGGAATTTCCCTCTTTATCATCGGTTGGATCTTTACTACCCAGATCCGTGTCTGACCCGGATCCAGCCTCTTGGTCTTGCTCCAAATTAGGAAAATCAAGGGTAGGATTTCCATCCTTATTTGGCGAGAGGGACTTTCCTATAGGCGCCATATTGTTATCAAGAGAGTCCAAAACTATATGGATTTCTCCCGCCTTATCTGCGACCTGATTGGCAGGACATACCGAATATTTGGAAGGATTATCCTATGGAGAAACTTCCATGTGTGGCGCTGAGTCAAGTTCCACGTGTGGCACTGAAGGGTATGGAGAGCCAACTCGAGCCGAGTCAACTCCATCTTCCACGTAGACAGCTCCAGGGACAGTGGCCGATCTATCCTTAGCAGCTTGTTTTTCATCTTCTAGCTTCTTGGTTCCACACTCCCCCACGCTGCAACCCAACTTCTTACAAAAACCACAGCGACTAATATTGTCGTCATACAAAACCTTTTGCCTGAAGCCGAAAACCTTCAAAGTGCCAGGTTTAGAGCGTTCAACTTGAACCTCCTCTATGCGAGAAGCCAATTCTGAGATGCCTATTTCGACTTGAACCCTAGAAAAATGGCCATCAGACCTTGCTTGGTGTGGTGATCTAAGGCAACTAGTCTCCTTACAGCCTTTGCTACCGAAAGAACCACATTCTCGTGCCAATATTCCAAGGGAAGATCAGGAAATTGAATCCATATCAGTTTAGACCAGGTCTGCTTAACATGGATGTTAAAGTCTATTTCCAATGTTGAAAACGGATGAGTTGGGAACCAATCCGCATAGGGCATCTTCTCCAAACTGCTGCCTTGTCCCCTTCACTTTGGAATTGGAAGATGATGTATCCCTTCCCAAGAGGGTGCATAGAGACACCATGATTGAGATTCCATTTTTCTATATCTTTCAAATGTAAAGCATCCAAAGAAATAGATCTGAAATCAACTCTTCCGATGAGCGCAAATCGAAAGGCCTGTCTTTTGGATTCTTCGTCCTGTTGGGGGATGACGATCCATCTAATCTCACCTGCTTGAATCGGTTCTGACAGAGAATCAATAGCAGGCCATGATGCATTTCCAACCGCCTTTGCAAAAGATCGCTTTGTCGTCATAGCGTCAAGACCTTCTCCCCCCATCGTCATGGCTTCTTGAGGAAGAGGGCCCTGTTCCAGATCTTCACGAGCCCCACCATCGTCATCAGATTCATCACCATTCCTTCTTGCCTCAGGCAGAACTCTCGCAGCCATCGGAATGACAAGCAATGGATGTGGTCTTAAGCGCCAAGAATAGTTTCGATTGTCTCTCTGAAGAGTAAGATTTTGAGTTAAATTATAATGTGAAGATAATGCAACATGTTGAAAATCTAGAGTTGAGCCAAAGGTGAAGCAAAAAGAAGAGGAACTCCATTGTGAAGACACTCGAATATCTACTTTGCGCAAGTAAAGGAGTCACCATATTAGGTTTGCCATTTATTTTCTTCGCTCAATCAATTGAAAAATATGAGTTTGATGTTTTGAACATTTTGTGTTTCTCTTGTTTGTCTGGGGCGTAGTGCTTCTTGGTAGCATTTTGACTTGTCTTCCTTTCTTTTCCTTTCTTTGGGATTTTAATATACTTTTAGTCACCTAAAAATAAAAAATAAAGATAAAAAAGGGAGAAAGAATGTTGCCCATCCTTGTGGCTACTGCACTGGCATGAGGACCAATCAAAGGGTACGAAAGGATCGACCAAGCAAGGGTAAGGCGGTATTTTGCATGGTTGATGCTTCCACACTTATGCAGGTGCTACAAAGATAGGCAGCATATTTTTCTCCAAAAAGGGAGAAAGAAATATGCCTGTCTCTTGGGGATTCTAGTTAGCGTGTGGGCCAATAGGAGGCACACAGGAGCACCGATCACAGAGGAATGGCAGTCTTTTTCATGATCGATTCTCCCACACACCGGCTTAGGAGCCACAAGGACAGGCAGTTCCCCTAAAAAAATTAAGCAGCTAATGCTCTTGATGCTTGATGTCTAGAGTATGAGGAAAAGAGTTCCAAATGAGAGACCTAGATTGATTCAGAATCGTATCTACCAAGGGAGGAAGGTCTGGATAAAACAAGTCAAGGATGTAAGCATATAGTGAAAAATCCAAATTCAATTCGCATTTGTATCAAGATATCTACATCCAATCAGATCCAACTCCTATTCGATCCATTTACATCTACTCTAAACACATCTTGGTTGGAAGTTTCAAAGTAGAATTGTGACCAAAATAGACTGTATATTTTTAGACAAACTTTTATTCCGGTCATGCCTAAGATCCAATGGAGACGGGATGGAACATACTTGTCACTGCCTTGAAAATTAAATGCCTCAAGAAACTCGCAAAGCAAAAAATCCATTTTGTAAGTACCCATAGCACTATTATAAATAGAGGACGAGGGAAGTAGAAGTAATAGAGAGATAAGGATAGAGAAGAGGAGAGAGATATACAGAGATGGGTACTTCTAGGGATAGTGAAATGGATGTCCATAGTGGTGGTCCTTGTGCTGTTGCAGCTCTTGCCTGCCAATGGACAACCACGTCAATGCAACTTCAAACAAAGGTCACGAAGCCCTCCAAAGCCCAACAATGGGTTGGGTCATATTGTTCTTGTACATGGTGCAGGTCAAGGAGAATGGTTCTGGTACAAGGTTACACCAATATTGGAGGCCGCAGGCTATAAAGTGACAACCGTCCAACTTGGACCTTCAGTGACCATGGATGTGGATTCATTAGAAAACGTTTCGTTTTCGAGTTACTCACAGCCATTGTTTGATCTGTTGGAATGCATAGACCACAAGGCTTTGCTTGTGCCTCACAGTGCAGGAGGATTCAATATTGCTGTTGGAATGGAGAAGCACCCCAACAAGATACTTGCAGGTGTCTTTATTGCTGCTTACATGCCTGATACTACACACAGCATGTCCTATGTCCTCGATCAGGTATCCTTATCTTCCTCTTCCTTCTTCTTTTTTGGATCATTTATATTTTTCTTATTATAAAGACTGACTTTCTCTATCTCTCCCCAGGGAGCGAACTATACAGAAGGATGGCAAGACACCTGTATTGTGAAAAGTGGAAGCACCACATAGTATTTCTTTCGCGATGATTTCTTGACATCAAAACTCTATCACAAGTGCCCTCCCGAGGTCTCTCTCTCTCTCTAAATTCATCTTTTTGTTTTTTTTCTTAATATCATATTTTATAACAAAGACTTGGTTTGACATCTTTATAATTTTTGTCATTGCAAGGATATTGTGCTAATGCGTACACAGAAAAAGCCAGGATGGTTCTTTTATAATGAAATGGCTGAAATGCATCTAACAAATGAGAATTATGGTTCAGTTGATCGATTCTACATTGCAATCGAAGAAGATTTAGCAGTTGCTACCGAATATCAACACGTAATGATAGCCAATTTTCCTGTGAAGGAGCAGAAGCTGATTAATGGTTCTGGTCATGAAGTTATGCTATCAACTATTGCACCTTAGCTGTACCTTCTATTTTAATGATGGATCTCCATCTCTCATGGTTCTAAGTAGATATCTTCCCCCTTAGGGTGATTGAAAACGATTTCTCAGATCAGTAGTGATATCTCGAACTATAGAACATATGGTACCCACTTTTTTTTTTTTTTTCTCTCCGCTAGAAAGATTCTGTATATAAAAAAAGAAAAAGGAAAAAGAATACAAGCTGGGTCATGAACGACATCAGAAACAACCAATAAAAAAAGAAGAGAAGAAGGTAAACCACCCCCACCTTTGACAAATTGTACCTACTTTGTTTGAGAACATCCGAAAGTTTCTCTCCATCCACAAATGAGCTATAGTATCACATAAAACCACATTTCCAATGCTTCCCACCCAATCAGCTCCAAACTCCTTTGCAAACACTCAGCTTCCACTGTAACATCCGAACTCAGGGTTGTAGTTGTGCTAAGCCAACTCATGTCATCCATATCTGAGTAGAGAAACTAAACTCGAAGAATAAGTGGTTCCTACATTTTAATCCTAACCAGTATAAGCAACAAAATAGAGCTATATGAACATTTCTCTTCTGAATCTGGTTAAATTTAAGGAGTTAATTAACGGAGCATCTCGAAGAAGTGAGGGATTAGATGGCTAATGAGATTTATTAACAAAGAATGAAACAATACTGAAGGCTTAAATTACAGCCCAGAATGAAAGACAATAGCGAACCTACCACCTTTGGTATGGTCATCAACAGATAGGAAGACTAAAAATTCAAGAAAACTACAGCAATTGTCATCTATAGAGAAACGGGGCAATGTACCAACAGGTAGTAATTGTTGATGCCGTTACATATGAAGCCAAAAATTCTGCCATCGAATTAACCTCACGAAAACAATGAGTTATTATTAAGATATTCTATCTAGATAATTTATAGAAAACAACCACTGCAGACCATGACGAAAAAACCTAGGAACCATCCCCTTCAAGGCCATCACTACAACCGCAGACTTGTCATGGTTAACCCTAAGCTTCTTGTTCGCAATTTACCTAGCCATCGTAAGGCCCACATTCAAAGCATAGAATTTCACCTCATAGTTGTACACTCTCAGAAAAGGTCTAATATTACATACAACCTGAGCTCTGCAATCTTAAAAATCCCATCGCACCTGCTTTCCCTGGGTTACCAAGGGAGCAGCCATCAATATTCAATTTTACTGATCCAGGAAAAGACGCTCACCAAAAAACTTCCCTGATAATTTGTGGGCGACATCTATGGACCTAAACTTTCAACCGTTTTGCACACATCGTATCAGCAACCGTGCGAATTCTCCCTCTATGTTGACGCTCTAACAAGCTGATTTCCTTCAACACCATCGATAGGATTTGAGCACTAGTTCTCGAAGACTCATCAAACCTCCATACATTACATTCCATCCACACAAATATGGAATCAGAACAAAACTTGATATCTATGTGTCCTTCAGTCCCTGGACCTTCGATTTCCGTTGCCACCACCTGCTAATTTCCACGCAATTAACCAGATTACAGGACCATTTGATACCACCAAAGCATTCCTCGAATGAGGTCCATAGAAACATTATGCAATCACTCTCAATGAAAAAGGTGTTGCATAGTTTCTTCTTCCCTATAGCACAACTCAAGGGAGGCACACCCTTTTTTGTTTAAAATAGACTGTCGCAGCCCAACTACCATGAAGAAGCTTCCAAGCGAATAATGATAGCGAGGAAGAACATGCTTACCCCAGATCAGCTCGGCCCAACTCACATTTGGATTTGCCTTCCTAATTTCTTCCCATGCTTATTTCACCGTAAAATCTTGCAAGGGAGATGGGGATCAACTGCAAACGTCCTCCCCCTCCATAGGAATTTCAATATCACTCACCTTCTCTACCACTGTCTTCATAAAATTGGAATAGACTATAGAAAAAGACCATGCTCCATTAAAAAAAAAAAAATCAAAAAATCAAAAACCTTCGTTTCATGACCTTAGAAAAATAAGCGTTGTATGGGAGCTAGATCCACTAAAGTCGTCGAGCCTATCCACTTGTCTTGCCAGAACAAAATATTTTTACCATTATCCACTGACCATCTCTCATAATTAAAGACAAGAATCCACATCTTCCTGATAACAGGCCACACAGAAGAAGTGTTAGAGCAAACACCAAAAAATACGAAAATAAACAGACAATAGATCCGCATAATACAGAGATTTAATGAGGTTAACACACTGGTATGGTGTGCTATATCCCCAGGCGAAGAAGAAGATGTTTCACTATGTAGAAGAGAGATTACACCCAAGCAGCGGTGAGAAAACTTGCCCTGAAACCCTAGTTCGAAAAACTCCCAAAATACAATGACTTTTTGTCACTAAAGATTCAAGAAATTTTAATAAAAAGAAGAAAAGAAGGGAATACAACTCAATAGATTTAAAAACCCCCACCTTCGGCATTGCCATCAGATGGGGAAGAAAAATCTACAAATACATTAATCGGAACCTGGGTCTAGAATCCGTGTCAATAGCTATCTCTAATCTAATATGAGCAGGGAAGGTGGCATGAAAGCTAAAAACTCCTGACTTTGCTGCTTCTTTGGCTAGGTAATCAGTTATTACATTTGCTTCAAGGAAACAATGAGTAATCTTCCAGCTAATGGAGTCTAGATAGTCATGACAAGAGATACAATTCTGAAAAACATACCATGGGATAGAGCAAGCTTAGACTGCCAAAATAACTGAGTCTGATTCAATCCAAAGGTAATTCACATTCATCTCTTTTTCCAACAGAATGCCTTCAAGAAGAACTCTGAATACTCCGACAAGACAACAATATATTATATACTCTAAGTTACAGGTCGACCCATCGGATCGTGGTAAATCCGGTCGAACCATACAGATCTCAGAAAACTTCCCATTCAAGTCGCCACCAAAATATGTCGGATTGGGTCAATCTTCAAAATGGGTCAAGAATTCGAAACAAACTTAACAAGAAGATTTGTAAATAACCTTTAATGAGCCATCTCGATTCACAAATCTTGTTTTCAGAAAGTAACTAATAGTTGTATCGCCATGCTTTTCCTGCCACACTAGTTTACTAAGAAAATCTCTATTAACCACTTGCAAATGTCTTATCCCTAAACCTCCCTCCTTCTTAGGCTTACATACATCAATCCATTTCACTACAATTTTCTTTGCTGTGTCAATCTCTCTCATCCAAATATAATTATGCACCATCGATTCCAGATACAATAAAAGGTTCAACCATCATTGTCGAACACACCATGAGGTTTTTCATTTCAAAAGTAGAGTGACTACTGCTCCCGAATAACTTTCAATCCATAATTGTTGCACACCCTGCGACTTTGCATACTCTAGCCCAGAAGTAATGGCCAAGAATTCTACTTCAAATTAAGTTTGTATAAACACTAAGAAACTCTCTGATGTTGTAAATTGCCTCAGCTTTCCCACTCCAAAATACTTCACCGCGCTTTTTCGGTAAAAGATCATATATATTAAAAGGAAAAATATTTACAACCCTAATCATTGAACAAGAAATTTTAAAAAACCACTCTCATGATCCTTTTCCACTTCCGCGCTGCCATCAATAGGAAGAGATCACTAGATTAACAAAAAACAAAACAAAATATCAGCTAATTTCAAACCAATTCTCCCAAAATCCCCTCTAATTCAAACAAAAATGCGGTCCTCTACTCCACCCGCTCTAGCCTTGCCTGGGTTTACCAAAGATCAAACGTTCATCTTTAGTTTGATCCATCATATAGGGGGAGGACACCAATATACTTCAAAATCATTCTGACCTTGCTCTGCACTTGAGGGATTCCCATTCTCCTTGCACATAAGAGATCTGAAAGGGAAATAGGAGAACCTGTGTGAACTAGAGATTGAGATTTTATCTCACCTCTTACTAGTTAACAACCTATCTATTAAGATAACTTCCCTAGGTGAAGAAGGCCTTAACTGTAAGGAATCATAGGCAATGCTAGTAAAATATTTAGTCAGTATTTTTTTTTCTTCCTCGCTATGAGGGATATCCAGGCCTTGGGCCTCAATAGTCCTGTGGATCGATACTGATCCTATAACCCCATAGACTGGTTCATACCGAGGTTGAAGGAGAACCATTCAACTTTAATTAGTTTTACCAACTCAGCTACCCCCTTGGGGTTATTCAATATTAATTAGCTTGACTCCATATTTTATGTTTCGAGATGACTAATAGCTAATATTCCGGTACAAGCCCGGCACTGCCGTTTTTATTTCATCATTAGCAGGGATAGATTCCAAATTCACTTTATCATCCTCCTGAATAATAGCAGGCACACAATCTAACAACTCAGGGTGAGGCACTATCAAATCAGACTGATGGAAAGACTCGTAGGATTCTGCAACATATCAAATCCGACTGAGGAAACCAAACTTTATCTCAATGGTTCGGTTTCTATTTGATTTAATGTCATACCAAAATCAGTTCAACCCAATCGAGACAGGACCAAACCAATTGATAGCCGTAGTCCAACCTTCTTAAATGCACAAGATAATTCATTAATTTAAAAAAAAAAAAAAAAAAAAAAAAAGGGTACAAATTTGTGAATAAAAGAAAGGAACAAGGTAAGATTATCTTTGAGGGTCTGAAATTAAAGTTCTTTCTCTCTCTCTCTCTCTCATATTTTCCTTTTCTTTTTGGGTTGTAGAAAGATATGCGCCACTGGTTTACCCAAGGGGAAAGATATCTACTTTGAACTGTTGACTTAATGTTTTAATAAGGAATGGGGCATGAATGCTCTTCTTTTGGGCTAGTTATTTATTTGTGTTTTGATGCCAATAGGGTCTTTCCAATCGGGATCTTGGGCTATTGTGCGTTGCGTTCTTCGTATATTTTGTTTGATTTACTGATGAGAAAAAAGATGGTACTTATCCTTATTAGGGAAAAGAAAAAAGTTATATTATAATTGCAAATTATGTCTGAGAAATTCCAGCAATGGAAATTGGGTCTTTTTACTTGTAGCACACTTTCTATCATGTACTGTTATGGGATGGATACACCAACCATGTTTTAATGGAATGAAACATTCAATGTAAGTTCCTAATCATTAGTTAAATTATGGAGATCAATGTTATAGGTATCATCAATGGTGTTTGTACTGTTCTTGGCCGATACTGATACTATACAGATTGGATCATATCAAATTGGTATCGGATGTAAAAGTTAACAATTTTTTTGGTCGATACAACTGATCCATATTAATATCATTTCAGTATTGATCTCGAACACTGCACCAATAAAATACCAATACTTGAAACCATGGTAGATGGAGCTAAATCATTAACATACAAAGCACAACAAAGCTGCAATAGTTGATTATTGCTGATAGATGATATTATCATTTATTGTTCATACACAGATAGCACAGCAAACCCAACACAAAAACCATGGTACCTCCCGCAGCAGTAGCAGTACACAGAAACTAAGATCAGGCTTCTATGGTCCAGTCGGTTCAAACCCACCAGCCACCACGTAGGGAATTTGGTTTGGCTCTCATCTCGACCCAACCGGCCCAAGTTCTATCTCCAATAGCCTTAAAGTGAGAGGAATATTGTCTGGCAATATATAAGATATGAGCAGCCAACTCTAATGGCTTTGATAGTATTGACCAGTATTGAAGATCAACGATCCAGCTCACAGATACTTGGGTGATAAGATTTCCACATCAGCATCACAATCTCACATGTGATATCAAGCTCCACAAGATCTCAGATTTCTTATTATCCTATCTTCTGTAGTTGGAAACTTATAAATTATGTACCATTACTCTTGGAAGAATCTGATTGTAATCCGATCTTCCATAGGTAACTAAATCAATCTATTATCTCATGTACTCTTGTATATATACTATTACCTAGTAAATAAAATACAAGAAATATTCTCACAATCAATATGGTATCAAGAGCCTAATAGGCCACGCCCCTCCCTCTCTTTTTTTTTTTTTTTTTTTTTTTTTTTTTCTTTTTTTTTTTTTTTTTTCCATCTCATCATCATGTTGCAGGAACTTCCCACCATTGAAGCTTCTTCCCCTTCTTCTACTCCCAAGTCCTCCCAACCTGCAATCATGGGTGCACATCACTTTGTCTCAATAAAACTCACGTCCAAGAATTTTCTCTTTTGGCGTGCTCAGATACGGCCCTTTCTCAAGGGACAAATATTGTTTGGCCATCTCAATGGTACTAAACCCAGACCCATAGATCTCCCTGCTGCCTCTGAATGGGATGACCAAGACTCTTTGATAATGAGTCTTCTTATCTCTTCCTTATCCGATGAAGCCCTCCCCCTCATCATCGACAAAGATACAAGCAAAGAAATCTTGGACTCTCTCTGTGCTGCCTATGGCTCTGCGTCGAACACCCGGATCATGTCACTCAATCTTGCTCTCCAGGATCTCTCTCAGAAGTCTGACGAATCTGTCACCAGTCTTATGCAACGAGCCAAATCTCTCTCTGACGAACTCGCTGCTGCTGGCTCCCCTCTGAAACAGACTGACCTCCGTCTCCATATTCTCCGTGCTCTTCTCAAAGATCTTTGGGACATAGTTCCAACCCTTCTTTCGCATTCTGAACCACTAGCATGTTCTGATCTTCTTGGCGTGCTTCTCACCCATGAGTTCATGAAGCAGGCCTTTGCTCGCCCAACATCTAGCATTGATCCTCCACCATCCATGGATTCTCCTTCAGCAAACACCGCTCAGTGTGATACCTCTTCCACCTCTCCCTCCTCTCAATCTAGTAAAGGTGGACGCGGTGGTCGTAGTGGACGTGGATGGGGTGGACATGGTGGTCGTGGTGGCCGTTTTCACCAACAAGGTACATGTATGTGGTGCTCCATTTGCAACCGAACCAATCACAACACCAATACCTGTTACTATCGTCCTCCCTCTTACTCTGGCTATCCCTCACCTCAGCCCTACCATACCTTTAATCCCACCCCTTGGCCAGCTGCTCACTTCACCTCCAACCCACCCCTACTACCCACTCCCTCCTACCCACCATACTATCAACCATCCACCGCCCTCACCTGGCACCCCGACACCGGCGCAACCCATCACGTGACTCCTAACATCCATTCTCTATCCTCTTATGATAGCTATAATGGCAATGATCAACTACAAGTTGGTAACGGTAAGGGCCTCACCATATCCAATATTGGTTCTTCTTCCTTACCCTCTATCTCTTCTTCTCGTTCCTTTAATTTATGTGATGTACTGCATGTTCCCTCCATTACTAAACCCATCCTTTCTGTTCAGCACTTTTCTCGTAACAATAATGTCTTTTTTGAGTTTCACCCTCTCACTTCTTTGTGAAGGATCAGGTAACCAAGAGGATTCTTCTTTCAGGACCGAGCAGTGGCGGCCTTTACACTCTCTCTTCTCCGCCTTCTTCCCCTGTTGCTCATGTCGCTACAAGCACTTCTCTCCATGGTTGGCATCAAAGACTTGGTCACCCTCATTCTGACCTTCTCAGATTCATGATTGGTGCTAATGACTTGTTGTGTCTCTCCACCAAGCTTCCCTTTGTGTGTCCCGCTTGCCAATTGGGCAAAGCCAATAGATTATCTTTAAAGCAAATTTTCTCTTGTAGTTTATTTCCTTTAGATCTAGTTCATAGTGATGTATGGGGACTATCTTCCACTTTATCGCTTGTCTTGCCCTCACATGCATGAGCAACAAGGTTTTGTTGAACGCCGACATAGACACATTGTTGAGACCGGCCTTACCATGCTTGCTCAAGCCTCAATTCCTCAACGCTTTTGGCATTTTGCCTTTGAATCTGCAGTATATCTCATTAATAGAATGCCAACCCGGGTTTCAAATAATGTTTCCCCCTTTCAATTGGTACATCACAGGACACCTGACTACTCTTTTCTTCGTGTTTTCTGTTGTCTATGCTTCCCTTTTCTCCGTCCTTATAATCACCATAAAATGGATTTCCACTCTGTTCCATGTGTTTTTCTTGGTTACTCTCCTTCTTATGTAGGGTATAGGTGTCTCAATCTCTCTACCAATAGAACATACATCGCTTGTCACGTTCGTTTTGACGAGAGTGTATATCCCTTTGCTTCTCGGCATCCTGTGGTTCCCTCTCCTCTGGTCCCACCATCTTTTCCATGGGCTTCTACCCCCAATACGGTTCCATTTCGTGGTAATCCCTTACCAACACTACCCTCCTCTCTCTCCATTGACTCTATTGCCTGTCACCCCCCATCTCCCCAAACCCCTCCATCTACCACTTCCTCCTCATTGCCCTCCCCTACCTCCATAACCCACACTCGACCACTAAGGGAACTCTATAATGCCCCAACACCAAATCCTTCCCTACCACCCTCTACCTCCACCGTCCCCAATCCCAACCCGGCCCCACCTTCCCTACCACTTGCTCCCCCAGCACGCCTCCGCCCTATGCACCTGCGCTCTCACAAACAACCCCCTACCCCACATGCTTTGACCACTACCGCTCCTGCCATACCTGAACCAAGTTGTTTCTCTAAAGAAAATAAGCACCCTCAATGGCGCCTTGCCATAACTGAGGAATTTAATGCACTCATAAAAAATGGAACCTGGTCCCTCATCTCACGCTTGCCCCACATGAACCTTGTCTAATGCAAATGGGTATACAGCATTAAGCGTAAAGCAGATGGGTCCTTGGAACGGTATAAGGCTCGGTTAGTTGCAAAAGGGTTTCACCAGCAGCACGGGATTGATTATACCGATACATTTAGCCCAGTGGTTAAGGCTACCACTGTTCGCTCCATACTTGCTATAGTTGTCTCTCAAGGCTGGTCGCTCTGTCAACTTGACATCCATAATGCATTCCTGCATGGTCGCCTCACAGAAAAGGTGTTTATGACTCAGCCACAGGGTTTTGCAGACCCCAATCGGCCCAATCATGTGTGCCGCCTACATAGGTCCTTGTATGGCCTCAAACAGGCCCCTCGAGCGTGGTTTCATAGGCTTTCCACGTTCCTCCTTCATTTGGGTTTTGTTGCATCACGGAATGATCCATCTTTATTCATTTATAATTCTAATGGCCATCTCCTGTATCTTTTGGTTTATGTTGATGACATACTTGTCACAGGCAATTCGTCCGCACAAGTCACTACTCTAATTCCCAAACTTGCGGCTGAATTTTCTATCAAAGATCTTGGCTCCTTGGGTTTCTTTTGGGCATTGAGGCAATACCACAACCCAATGGTATTCTTCTCTATCAGTCCAGGTATATCCATGACCTATTGGCATACTCAGGCATGACTAATTGCAAACCGGTTCGCACTCCTATGGCTATGACAGAACCAACATCACCTTCAGGGGGTGCTCCCTTTGATGATCCAACTCGCTATCGCTCCATGTTGAGCGCCTTGCAGTATGTGACCCTTAGCCATCCAGATGTGGCTTTCGCTGTGAATAGGGCTCGCCAACATGTGCATGCCCCAACTATGGATCACTGGAGTCATGTCAAGCGCATTCTTCGATATCTCAAACAAAGTTGCTCCCATGGTCTCTTGGTTAAGCGCTCCTCCAAGGCCAAGCTCCAGGCCTTCTCAGATGCCGATTGGGTTCGTAGTAGTTCTGATTGTCGGTCCACTAGTGCTTATGCCATCTACCTTGGGCCAAACCTGATCTCCTGGTCCTCTCACAAACAGAAAATTGTGGCTCGTTCCTCCACTGAAGCTGAGTACAAAGCATTAGCGGATGCCTCTGCCGAACTCATATGGATGGAATCTCTATTTCGGGAATTGAGCTTTCCTATTCATGGCCCTCCAATCTTGTGGTGTGATAATATAGGTGCCACATATCTATCGGCCAATCTGGTGCTCCATGCTTGCACCAAACATGTAGAGATTGATTTCCACTCCATTCGTGAACGTGTGGCCAATCGTCAGCTGACTGTGCAATTTATCTCCACAACTGATCAGCTCGCTGATGCTCTCACTAAACCTCTTGCCATCACACAATTTCATTTCCTGAGGACAAATTGAAGGTTCGGTGTCCTCCACCTACAACTTGAGGGGGTGTATTGACTAATATTGAAGATCAACGCTCAAGCTCACAGATACTTTGGTGATAAGATTTCCACATCAGCATCACAATCACACATGTGATATCAAGCTCCACAAGATCTCAGATTTCTTATTATCCTATCTTCTGTAGTTGGAAACTTAGAAATTGTGTACTATTACTCTTGGAAGAATCTGATTGTAATCTGATCTTCCATAGGTAACTAAATCAATCTAGTATCCCATGTACTCTTGTATATATACTATTACCTACTAAATGAAATACAAGAAATATTCTCACAATCAATAGATAGCATAACTTCATGACCAGAACCATTTATTAGCTTCTGATCCTTCACAGGAAAATTGGCGATCATTACGTGTTGATATTTGGTAGCAACTGCTAAATCGTCCTCGATTGCTATGTAGAATCGATCAACTGAACCATAATTCTCATTTGTTAGATGCATTTCAGCCATTTCAGTGTAAAAGAACGATCCTGGCCTTTTCTATGTACGCATTAGCGCAATAACCTTGCAATGACAAAAATTATAAAGATGTCAAACCAAGTCCTTGTTATAAAATATGCTACTAAGGGAAAAAAAAAACAAGAATTTAGAGAGAGAGAGAGACCTCGGGAGGGCACTTGTGATAGAGTTTTGATGTCAAGAAATCATCACCAAAGAAATACCATGTGGTGCCCCCACTTTTCACGATACAAGTGTCGTGCCATCCTTTAGTATAGTTCGCTCCCTGGAGAGAGATAAAGAGAGTCAGTCTTAATAATATGAAAAAGACAAATGATCCAAAAGAAGAAGAGGTTAAGGATACCTGATCGAGGACATAAGACATGCTGTGGGTAGTATCAGGCATGTAAGCAGCAATAAAGACACCAGCAAGTATATTGTTTGGGTACTTCTCCATTGCAACAGTAATATTAAATCCTCCAGCACTGTGAGCCACAAGAAAATCTTGTGGTCTATGCATTCCAATAGATCAAACAATGGCTGTGAGTAACTCGAAAACGAAACATATTCTAATGAATCAACATCCATGGTCACTGAAGGTCCAAGTTGGACGGTTGTCACTTTATAGCCTGCAGCCTCCAATATTGGTGTAACCTTGTACCAGAACCATTCTCCTTGACCTGCACCATGTACAAGAATAATATGACCCAACCCATTGTTGGGCTTTGGAAGGCACGGTGACCTTTGTTTGAAGTTGCATTTACGTGGTTGTCCATTGGCAGGCAACAGCTGCAACAGCACAAGGACCACCACAATGGACATAGCCACTTCACTCACCCTAGAACTACCCATCTCACTCTATCACTCTTCTCTTCTATTTTCTTCTGTTCAATTCTCTTATCGCTCAATAACTTCTTCTTCCCTCGTCCTTTATTTATAATAGTAATATGGGTAATTGCAAAATGGAATTTTTTTGCTTTGTGAGTTTCTTGAGGCATTTAATTATCAAGAGAGTGACAATTGTGTGCCATCCCGTCTCCATTGGATCTTAGGCATGAACGGAATAAAAGGAGTCTAAAACTAAACATCCTATTTCGGTCACAATTCTACTTTGAAACTTCTAACCAAGATGTGCTTTAAGTAGAGATGTCAATGGATCAAATAGGAATCGGATGTCATTGGATCCAGTTATCTATTGATTGGATACAAATGCAAATTGAATACCGATTTTTCACTATCTATTCATAATATTTCTTACATATGCAACTCAAACCTTCCTCTCCCCTCTCGCTGATAGCTTCAATTCCTTCCCAATCCATGTCTCTCAGTTGTTTTAACCTTTTTTGAGAAAATTTAGAACCCATCAAATCTTCTAGAATGTTTAAGATCAATAGCTATATATATTCATCCACACCCACATTTACATGTTCAAGTTTACTAGTATATATATATATATATATATATATATATTTATATATAATTTTTTAACAAAATCCTAGAACAAAAAAAAAAAATGGGTAGTAAAAAATACAAATAAATATTCATTATAAATTTTATAATGAAGACAGAATATAAGATATGCCCCTTCAGTCAATCTACTGGTGGGGAGGGAGTGGTGATACTTGGGGAACAAGAACTATCTCGGAGGGACAGTTTAAAATACTTAGGGTCTATCATTGACAAGGAGGGGGATATAGAGAATGATATTGCTCATAGGATTAAGTGGGGTGGATGAAGTGGAGAAGCGTGTCAGGAGTATTATATGACAAAAGAATACCTATTAAACTCAAGGAAAAATTTTACAGGACAGTTATACGACCGGCTATGATGTATAGAGCAGAATGTTGGGTAGCCAAGAAGAGTAATGTGAACAAACTGAGTGTAGCTGAAATGAGAATGTTGAGAGGTATGTACGGGAAGACCATGATAGATAAAGTACAAAATGAGAATATTAGATATGAAATGAGAGTCGCACTGATCCCTGACAAACTCCGCAAGAGCCAATTGAGATGGTATGGTCATGTCCAATGTAGACCTATGGAGGCTCCAGTACGGAAGAGTGATCAGATTTATTGGGAAGGAGCCAGAAAAAGTAAGGGCAGACCTAAAATGACTATCAATGAAGTGGTCCGAAAAGATATGCAAATAGTAGGGCTCGACCCTAGTATAACTTCGGATAGAGTTTAATGGAGGACAAGAATCCGCGTTGCTGACCCCCTATAAGAGATGCCTTCATGATGCATATCTATATTCTACGATACCCCCCTAAACTTATCCTAATATTTTCTCCTTTTAACTTATCTTCTCTCATTTGGATCCATGTAGCCGACCCCATTTAGTTAGAATAAGGTTATGTTTGTTATTGTTGTTGTATAAATTTATATTTTTTGTTTTCAATTATTGCACAAAATATATCATTTTATTATAATAAATTTGGAAGAAATAATAAAATATAAAAAATCCCGAAAAACATGTACACTATGTACACAATATATTAATAATTGAAATCATTTTGATCTGTTGGAAAGCATAGACCCCAAGGTTTTACTTGTGGCTCATAATGCAGGAGGATTCAATATTGCTGTTGCAATGGAGAAGTACCCAAACAAGATACTCGCGGGTGTTTATTGCTGCTTACATGCCTTATACTACACACAACATGTCCTATGTCCTTGATCAGGTATTTTTAACCTTTTCTTCTTCTACTTCTTCTTTGGATCATTTATTTTTTTTTTATTACAAAGACTGACTCTTTCTACCTCTCTCCAAGGAGCGAACTATACAGAAGGATGGCAAGACACTTGTATCGTGAAAAGTGGGAGCACCACATGGTATTTCTTTGGTGATGATTTCTTGGCATCAAAACTCTATCACAAGTGCCCTCCCGAGGTCTCTCTCTCTCCAATTTCTTCTTTTTTTTTTTTTTTTTTTTTTTTTTTTTTTTTTCTTCTTAGTAGCATATTTTATAACAAGGACTTGGTTTGACATCTTTATAATTTTTGTCTTCGTAAGGATATTGCCCTAATGCGTACACAGAAAAGGCCAGGATCATTCTTTTAGAATGAAATGGCTGAAATGCATCTAACAAATGAGAATTATGGTTCAGTTGATCGATTCTACATTGCAATCGAAGACGATTTAGCAGTTGCTACCGAATATCAACACGTAATGATCACCAATTTTCCAGTGAAGGAGCAGAAGCTGATTAATGGTTCTGGTCATGAAGTTATGCTATCAAAGCCCTTAGAGTTGGCTGCTCATATCTTAGATATTGCCAGACAATATTGCTCTCACTTTGTGACTGCTAAAGCTGCTCGATATAGAACTTGGACCGATTGGGTCGAGATGAGAACCAAACCAAAATCAGTCCTACGCAATGCCTTGTGAGATTGAACCAATTGGACCAGAGAAGCCCGGTCTTAGTTTCAATGTACTGCTACTGCTGCTAGTGGGTACCATGGTTTTTGTGTTGATTGTGCAATGCTATCTATTTATGGACAATAACCGGTGCTATCATCTATCAACTATTAATTGCAGCTTAGCTATGCTTTCTATGTTAATGATGTCTCTCCATCTATCATGATTCCAAGTATCGGTATTTCTTTACAAAAAAAAATATCGGTATTTTATTGGTGACATGTTGGAGATCGATACTGAAACGATATTGATATGCATCAGTTCTATTGATCAAAAAATAATTTTTTGTGTTTGGTATGAATTCAATATGGCTCAATTCATATCGATATCAGTACGGGTATCGACCAAGACCAATACAAACACTTCTATAGATACCTGTAACGTTGATCTCCATAATATACTGACTACCAACTTATATTGACAAATTGAGATTGAAACTTAGTTGGTTTATCTATCAGACAACAGTTCTGGTCAGGGAATGTGCTAGTTTTGCTGACAAGTAAACTCCAATCTCCATTGCTCAAAATGCTAAAATAGACTACAATTTAGGAACGAAAGGATTTTCTTCTGCACACGACGTGCCCAGCCTATGTATGCCTCCTCCCCTTACTACTCAAAAAACTCTTACAAACAAATAAAAACTACGATATCTAAGGAAACTGTTAGAGCAAATATTAAGAAAAATATAAAAATAAACAAACAATATATCTGCATGTTCCAGAGATTTAATGAGGTTCAAACACCGATGTGGTGTGCTACGTCCTTAGACAAAGAAGAAGATTTTTCACTATGCAGAAAAGAGATTACACCCAAGCAGCGGTGAGAAAACTCGCCCTGAAACATTAGCTTGAAAAACCCCCAAAACACAATGACTTTCTCAACAAGACAACAGTACATTATATAATCCAAATCGCGGGTCAATCCATCTGGTTGCGGTCAATCCTATCGGTCCAATCCCTCTGCTTCCATCACAGATCTCAAAAAACTTCTCATTCGAATCACCACCAAAATATGTCAAAACGGATCAATCTTCAAAATAGGTCAAGAATTCGAAACAAACTTAACAGAAACCTATGTGAAACGATACCTTGGATTGCCTAAAGCATTTCACTTCCAAGTCCAAATTAATCAAAGCTGGGGATAATAATATAAATGAGAGTAATCACCGCTACTGAATCGCACTCAACAAAAGTAAAAGATAAAAAATAAAAGTATAAAGCATAAATGCGTTCATGCATGATCGATTCCAAAATGACTGTTGAGATTTAACATTAAGTGGACCCCAATTTCGATTTGACTTTTAAATCCACATATATACTACACATCAAACTTCTCTCTATAGATCATCACATGTACCACACAGCTGGACGCAACCCTATAAATCCTAAGTTTATTCTGCGCGGAGGCATTGATTTTTTTTTTTTAGAAACAATAAAAACGTCATTTTTTATTTTTATTTTTATTTTATAAAGAATGCAAAATAACATCAGTTAAAAGGTTTATACAATGCATATCCAACCTAACTAATTGTTGTTAATCTTCGATAGCCTGTAAGGCTATATTCTTAAGTACCCCTATTATGCTGTTATTAGTCTTAGATACAAAATTGAGGTTAAAAGAGTAATTGTCCATGTCTTTTCGTAGATATATTAAAATACTAGAATTAATTAGGGACAATTCTTAAGTTCCGTTGCAACACTGATCCTATTTCATCCCGATCACTCCAAACTGCATATATTTTCATGTTCAGTTCTCTTGCCATGCGAATACCCTTGAAGAGTAATATAACTATTCCTTCACCATCTTCTCCTGTCAACAATTAGATTAAATATGTCAATTCATCACAAAGGCATTGCTGCTCCTAGAACAAACACTAAAGAAAACCAAGAAAATAAATAGATTAACAGAAGATGATACAAAGATTTAATGAGATTCACACGTCGATATGATGTGCTACGTCCTTCGGTGAAGAAGAAGATAATTTACTATGTTGGACGAAAGATTATAATAGAGATCTTTCAAGAACACCAAAAATTGCCCAGAAAGCCTAACATGAAAAATTCCAAATCTCACTTGCTTACACAACAAGACATCATAATATATAAATAATCCTCCAAGTCAGGTCGTGTCCAATCAGCCTAGGCCCAAGCCCTTTGCTACCATCACAGACCTCAGGACAAAAATAAATCCTCACTTGGATCCATGAAATTTTGTCAAAACGGATCATGCATTTTTTTTTTTTTAACACAAATAATTTATTAAAGAGTAAAAATTATACAAACACTCAATGGGGAAATCCTTCTAGAAGAGACTACAAAAGCCTAATCTAGAATCTCCAAGATGGAACAATATGTATATTCTTGAGGCAATCAACATCCAACATGAAATCCAATCTTGATTAACAGTGTAGAAGTTTCTAAAATAGGTTACTCAAAGCCATGATGCTGGTTAAGCCACCATATCTTAATAGGTATTTTAGCTTCTAACATAGATTCTGTGATATAACTTCTACACATTGCCAAATGTTGTCTCCTATCTACTAATTAAATATGAAAAAAAGAAACAAAGAAACAAAGAAAAACAAAGACCTTCTAGACATTGTGGAAAGTTTTTCTCCACTCGTCGAGGATGGTTCACGCACCATCCTAGCTAGAGTGTTAATTATTTCCCTCCTTATGGTACGGGTCGAAAAGTAGCTGAGGTCCCATCTGAGTGCCCTTGAACCCCGCGGTGAAGGAAATTTCTTCATCTTAGATGAAAGGAAACTTGGTCTCTACTCTTCATTATTCGTTTATTCTTTCAGACCAAAAACCCGCAAGTGGATCAATCTCTCTCACACATACTCATTTTGTGAGTGTGTGTGTGTGTGAGAGAGAGAGAGAGAGGCGTATTAGTGTTCGGTCAATTAAATGTACAGAGGAAAAATTGTAATTGTGTAGGGATTAGTGTTTTGGGTTTTCTTATATATTGTTTTTGTAGGAAAAAAAAAACCTAGCATAGGAGATCATATTGTGAGGTAAAGAGTGATATAGAATTTTTTTTTTTCTAGATTAGTGAAAGATTCTCTGATTCTCTCAGGTGGATGTAGCCATCGTTGTTGAATCATGTTAAATTCTTGTGTTAGTGTGTAATAGTTTACTTAATTTCTTCTTTGTATTTACGTATTTGTTCCCAATAGTAAAATCCTCCTATATGATAAAGGATTTGAAGGGGTGGGAGGGGGAGAGAATAAAACGTCAATTTAAAATTCCAGAAATGCCAATTTTCAAATCTAACTTCGAATTGAGCACATTATTTTTAGAAAAAAAAAAAAAATCTCCAATTATTGGACTGCCCAATTAATCATCCGACAACTGAACAAACTTGGGGATATGCACTACTATGTTGAGATGCATATCCAAATCCTCTTAACCATTGAATCCCCTAGGCTGGCCCCAAGAGTGGATTGAAGATTTAAAATAAACCCTCATCCTTTCATGATGAAACCTAAACAGGAAATTAACAGCTTAGAATTTGGTGACTTATGCAGCATTGTTGCTCCACTTAAATTGAATAAGAGATTCGATTCCAAGAAAATGATGCTTTTGTATTTGTAGGTCCATGGGAAGCTAATGCCGTGCATCCCCCCATTGCAGACGGTTAGGTTCATCCGGTTCTCGAAACATCTTTGACCCATTTTTTAATTTCAAGTTTTCAAAATTTGGAATCAGAGGAGTGGATTTCTTAATTTGAATCAGAGTCGATCCTGATATCACCCGGTTCTCAAAAGAACATCTTTGACTGAGTTTGACAAAGTAAGACCGATTCCTATCATGTCCAGTGATTATTATAACCTATTACGATCGATTTTTAATAGATTTGAATTGATCAATTTGATGGTCTATCTCAACCCTATGATTTAAACATATAATTAATTCTATTTCATTTGTTTTGAATCATCAAATCAACAAACAACTGATATAAGCCAAAGTGGAAGCTGTAAACGATTGATTAAATAGAGGATCATGTCAATTGGCCACCTAATAAGCTTTGAGGTCAAACTCAATCAAATGGCCCATCATGTTTTGGGTATTTTTCTTAGTCATCTGAATTTTGCTCAAGATTGTAATGTGGATCATGTGATAGCGTGATCATAAATTGATTATAATGACCATTTGGACAAGCTTATTGAGATGGGATTATCAAAAAGAAATTTTTTCTTCATCAAAGAAACAAAAATTTGGAAAAAAATGAGAATGATCTCAGGTCACGTGGCCCTTGTGCCTAGGCGCAGAGGGCGGTGAAATGATGCTCCCGCCTCCATGAAGCCCAAAAATATGTATGTTCATATGCGCCCCGTCATTGGCCCCTGTGTTGGCACATGGGGTTGTGTCTCCAGAGGGTGCTATTTTCCTCAAAAGATTAATGTTCTTTTGAAGTGGAAACACCACATATGAGAAATGCCTAAGCCAATACAAGAGTGCATTTGGGAATCCATGCAAGGGTAGGGTGGTCTTTTCACATGACTACGTATCTAGGTGAAAGGGATATGATTCAGATCCTCTCGGGTGCTACTAGAGATCCAGTGTACATCTAATGGCTGGGAGGATTTGGGGTGCACTTCTGTATGTCAGGCTGTGTGCCCAAGTCCTCCTGGCTGTTAGGTGCGTGTTGGGCCTCCAATAGCACTAGAGAGGGTTGGTTCCAAAGGAGGCATGACCAAGCAGCGAGCTTTTCCCCTTTAATTTAACTCATTTCTTTCAATGAAGATAAATCCTATTATTTTACATGCCTACTATAAAATTATGCATCTTTTAATAATGATATATGAAAAATCATTATTAATAGTACATATTTTTTTTGGCTGTGAAAATTTTGGACGTATAAGATCATTTTGGTGATCTAAAATCCCCCGAAACTTTGCCTAACCTTGCCATTCTCTCTCTCTCTCTCTGGTAAACCTAACCTTACCATTCGATTCATGAATACCTGACCATGCATCAAGATCTCCTTTTTATTAGAAAGGGCGGTATAAGCCAGTAAGCCAGCTTTGGGGAACGTCCCAAAATTGAATGTCCATTGAGAATATATCATATTAATACATTGGTTATTCCGTATTCCAAAGACCCAATTAATCAAATTCTAATCATCTTAATTAATTAATCCTTCCCTCCCTCCCCCACCATAAATCCCCCATAACCCTTTAACCTTCCCTATATCTTCGCTCTCCAAATCAATTCATATACAAGCTCCAAGCCTTCAAATTTGGTTCTTAAGGCTTCCTTGAAGTGTAAAACACCAAAATGGAGAAACAAATCCTTGTTTTCTCCCTGGTTCCTTTGGGCCTTTGTTTACTTCTAGCTTACCACATATGGCTTCTCCATCAAATCATAAATCATCCGACGAGCACCGTTATTGGCATCAATGGCATCAATAGACGTGTATGGGTCCGAACCATGATGGAGGTAAGTTCAAATATTCTTCGCCTTTTTTTTAAGGGTGAATGATCAACATGATACCGTGTTAAAGCTTTCATCTTAAAATCAATTGGTTCAAAATGGGCTAACCACTCGAGACTCTTATACTTGATAGTTAAGTCATTCAATGAAACTTAGGAACTCTTGGCCTAATATAATGTTCTTTGCATGGTGTGGCTATTAGGCCACATCCAAGAATGGCATCCTCGCCGTGCAGATGCTATGAAACAGTATAATGGCATCAACCGTTTTGGCATCCACATCAATCATGCTCAGTTCCGTGGTTGCCATTATCATGGCGAACTTGAAAGCTCAACCATCAGAGAATGTTCTTGGAGCTCAAACAGAGCTAGGGTTTTGGATCAAGTTCTTCTCCATCTTGGTCTGCTTTCTTTTGGCTTTCTTGTTCAATATACTGTCCATAAGATATTACAGCCATGCAAGCATATTGATCAATGTTCCTGTGAAGAAAATGACAAGCCCACATTTGATGGTAGAGTATGTGGGGAGAACAGTGAACCGTGGAAGTTGTTTCTGGTCACTGGGCTTGCGGGCATTTTACTTCTCTTTTCTACTTTTTTTATGGCTTTTTGGTCCTATACCTTCTTTTTTGTGCTGTGTTGTGCTGGTTTTAATGCTTTATTTTCTGGACGTGACTTTTGAGTTTGGTGGGAGCATGGGAGTTGTTGCTGACAAAGATGAGGAAGCAGGAAGATAGGTGTGGGCTTTTTCTGTTCTCAAGTGTAGGACATGTTTTATGTGCTTTCATTGTTTTTTTTATGAGGTACTACTAACGGCATTGGGACTCATGCGGGTAATGAGAAGCTTAATACATGGGGCGGCCATTTCTTGCCTTTCGATATTTCCCTAGTAGCAGTTGCCTGAATTCGTGTAACTGTGTCCATGCCCTCCAAATGATTTGAACTGAGTTGTATAATGTCACAAATGTAAGAAAATTATGCATTATTCCATATGTTATTGTGTTCGTGCTTGTAGATTTTATTTTTTTTTATCGGGCCATGTGCAGTGTAATGCCTCGATTTTCACATGAAGTCACAATATTGTCCTCTTTGAATGGGATCTCCCATGGTTTTAAAACGCTTTGTGACTATAGAAGGGTGCTAGATGTTATCAGCTAGCCCAGTCTTTTTCCTCTAGTTGATATAGGATTAAAGAGTCTTGCCCCCTCAACACCCCTTCCATTTCTTGTCCAAACTTCGAGGCTTAATGGATCTAGGTTGTTTCTTAGGCGTAACATTCTCCCTCTTTTTACGGCACAGCATCCCTATTGTAACCCTACACAATGTCTGGGTCCATTCTGATTCCATTTGTAATGCCCCAACTCCACACCAAGCCATGATATTGTCGCTTTGGGGCAAAGCCCTCATGGCTTTAAAACTCTTTATGACCATAGAAGGGGAGCTCGAGGATGTCAACTATCCCAACCTCTTTCCCCTAGATAATTGATGTAGAACTAAAGAGTTTTTCCCCCTCAACGTCTCTCCTATTTCTTGCTCAACTTTCGGGGGTCAATGGATTTGGTTTGTTACTTTTGTATGACACCTCCACACACCTAACATGTGTCATCTTTTGGATCGAGTTTCCCCTTACTATGGTGATGGAAAAATCAAACTGTGGCCCTTTTTTTTTATATCAATTTTTTATAGAATGACTCATAGGAAGATGAAATTTTTATCTTTTCCCTAAAATCAAAATAAGGCAAAAGGATATCATATTTATCCTATTCCAGATATAGTCAGAAAGGAACTCAAGAAGATATGAAGATTTGATATCATGACACTGGGAGGGTGATGAAGTCTGCTATTCAGAATTGAGATGCGTCATTTTTTTTCTTCTAAAGGATAACTTTATTAAAAGAGAAAAAAATCAACAAACACAACCAAGTGCAAGAAGGACCCCCCCACCTTCAGCATTGCCATCAGTAGGGAGCCAACCCACACACTAACAAAAATGATAGCGAGGCCTGCAATCTGCATCCTTAGCCAACTGTTCCTCTATATAGGGAGGGCAATTCATTGTATCACTGAGAAAGTCATTCCATGGAAATTTAAAAAACAATGGAGATTCTACTCCTCTTTCTTAAGTATAATTACTTGGAGGATCTCAGTTTGTTACAGAGAAGTTGATATGGTGGCTAACTCACTATAGGGTAGTCCTGAAAATTCTTGTTCTCATTAGACCATTTTATCTATATGCATCAGTAACCCGATTCATGGATCTCTTGGTGCAAGAAATAAGAGGATCAAATAGTGCGCCTTGGGAGATAATTGATCTCGGAGTAAGTTTGGACAAAATGCGCTTGCACGTCGTTTGCTTTCTCTTGAGTAAGCCCCTTACCCTTTATTAGTAAGGATATCATTTTCGCTAAGAAGTCATTTGTATTAAAAAGAAAGAATAAAAGGTGTATACAATCAAACTGCAACATTTGGAATCCGAGGAAACTACTCCACCTTGGGCATTGTCATCAGTAGAATAGAGCACACACCAGAAACCAAACCCCGAAAAAAGAACAAACTACATTAGTTATATCGGTATCTAGGCCGATTTTGACTATCTAATTCCAGCTCCATTATAACCAAATCATGCCAAGACTGAATTGGAGTAGATAGCTCAAATTTTGCAGCCGACTTAATCAGGAAGTCTGCAACTGGGTTTGCTTCATGAAGGCAATAAGGATATCCTTTTAAGTAAAAATATTGTTCACAGAAAAGAAAAGAGGTGTGGAACAAATAAAATTGGTTTCTCAAAAAGCAATTCTTGTTTTGGCCATAGTGCAGCTAAGTCCATTCTACCAAAAGGTCTCAAGTTCTATGTTGGTCTTTATACGCTAGCTCCATCAACGAGGCCAGGAGATAACTTTCGTTAAAGAGGGGACTAGGCAAAGGACGAGAAGAGAGTGTGTCAAAGTGGACCCCAACACCAAGTGGGGCCAAAGCAAGGACAGTGTATAGCAAGGGGTGGAGATTGTCACACCCAAGAAATGGCTAAGATTCAGTGTCCCCCAAATGTTGGACAAGAAATGGGAAAGGCATTAAGGGGGACATCTCTTTAGTGCACATCGGCTAGGGGGCAAGAATTTGATCTAGTTGATAACCACTAGCACTACTTCTATAATCACGACGTGTTTTAAATTCATGAATGGTTTACCCCAAAGTGAACAATATCGTAGTTTGGAGCGGGGTTAGAGCATTACAAATAGTATCAGAGCGGATCCCAGCACATTGCGGGGCCACATCGAGGATGTTGTGCCCCCTTGGGGAGATTGTCATGCCCAAGAAACAGTCCAAATCTGGTGATCCCAAAGGTTCAACAAGAAATAGTAGAGGCATTGAAGGGGGGCATCTCTTTAATCCTACATTAGCTAGGGAAAGAGGCTGGCTCGTTGATAACCTCTAGCAACCCTTCCATAGTCATAATGCATTTCAAATCCATGAGAACTCTAAAGTGGACAATATCATGGCTTGGTGTGGGGTAATTGATAACCTCTAGCATCTCTTTTTTTCTTTTCTTTTTCTTTTTTTTCTTTTTTTATTTACATACATATCTTGTCCTACTCTATGGGAGAGGGAAGGCAAGGACCATGAGGCTCGAATCTGAGATCTTCTGGTAGAATGGGCTTTATTACACCACACACTACCAACTGCGCAAGTCAATTGTGCCCTTGCCTACATTTCAAATTTGTTCTACCATGCTTTGCTTTCTGGGGGAAAAAGAATTATCTTCCTGTGAGTCCTTCCATCAATACACAATTCTAAAGACCGTTGATAGCCAATTACTAGATAAAAAAACTAAACTAAACATAAAGGCCACCTTTACTTTCCAATTGTCAAATAAATATAAAGTGCCAAGAATCATGGCCCTTTTTTTTTTTTTTTTCAAAATTGACATGATTATAAAGGTAAAAATTTTCCTTCACTTGTGGGTGAAGAGGTATTGAGTCCAGATCCTCTCCAACCCGTTGTATCCTCCAAATTTCAATCCCACCTTACACTATCCATGGCGGTGTCCCCACGGGGTTGGAGGGTACAACAGCCTGAAAGAATCCTAATTCTAATATATCCCCTTACCCTCGGTGATGTGACCCATCCCTATTGTTTGGGAGCAAAACTACCCCTTCCCTTAGGCACCCTATGATACAGATGCCATGATTAAGAAATTCCTCCTCCACCATAGCGAGGGGAAACTCGCTCCAAAAGATAACCCATGTTATGTGTGTGGAGGTCTTTACCCAAAAAATAAATAAATAAATAAAATATTAATTGGTTTTGTGTAGGGCACCATCTTAAAAAGCCACTAGCACAAACACAATATCAAATGGAATCATCAAAGCACAATTTTCTCACCCTTAGTGACGACGTACAGTGGAATTCCTCTCTCTCTCTCAAAAACAAAAGAAAGTACTTCTAGAATTGGGGAGAAAAAAGAAATACCCACATCTATCTTCCTGCTTCCTCGTCGTTGTCATCAACAACTCCCAAAATCTCTCCAAAGTCAATAGTTACGTCCAGAAAATAAAGCGTAGAAACCAGCACAACGCAACACAAAAAGGAAGGTATAGGACCAAATAGCCATAAAAACAGTGGGAAAGAGAAGTAAAATGCCCGCAAGCCAAGTGACCAGAAACAACTCCCACGGTTCACAGTCTTCTCCACATACTCTGCCGTCAAATGTGGACTCATCATCTTCTTCACAGGAACATTGATCAATATACTTGCATGGCTGTAATATCTTATGGACAGTATATTGAACAAGAAAGCTAAAAGAAAGCAGACCAAAATGGAGAAGAACTTGATCCAAAACCCTAGCTCTGTCTGGGCTCCAAGAAAAGTTTCTGATGGCCTAGCTTTCCAGTTGGCCATGATAATGGCCACGACGGAACTGAGCGTGATCGATGTGGATGCCAAAACGGTCGATGCCATTATATTGTTTCTTAGCGTCTGCACGGCAAGGATTCCATTCTTGGACATGTCCTAATAGCCACACCATGCAAAGAATATTATATTAGGTCAAATGACTCTACTATCAAGTATAAAGGCCACGAGAGATCAACCCATTTTGAACCAATTGATTTTAAGATTAAAGCTTTAACATGGTATCATATTAATCATTCACCCAAAAATGAAAAAAGGTGAAGAGTATTTTGAACTTACCTCCATCATGGTTTGGACCCATAAGCGTCTGCCGATGCCATTGATACCGATGACCGTGCTCGCCGGATGAGTTATGATCCGATGGAGAAGCCATATGTGGTAAGCTAGCAGTAAACCAAGGCCTAAGGGAACCAGAGAGAAATCAAGGATTTGTATCTCCATTTTGGTGTTTTACACTTAAAAGAAGGGCTTGGAACTTCCATATAAATAGCTTTGGAGGAAGAAGATATAGGGAAAAGGTTAAAGGGTCATGGGACCTATATGGTGAGGGAGAGAAGCATTAATTAAGGTGATTCGATTTTGATTTGCTCTTTGGAATAACCAATGTATTAATATGATATATTCTCAATGGATATTCAATTTTGGGACTTTCCCCAAAGCTGGCTTTATACCACACCCTTTACAATAAAAAGGAGACTCTAATATAGAGCAAACGAATAACATTCTTTGTTAACATAATCCACTTTCCAACTAAAAAAATCCCCATGACAATCTTGAGCAAAATTTAGATGATTAAGAAAAAATAGATATATATATATCCATATATCCAATACATGATGGGCCATTTAATTGGTAACCTCAAAGCTAGTTAGGTGGCCAATTGATCACATGAAAGAGAATTGAATATTATATGTTAAATCATAGGTTTGAGATAAAGGTGCAAACTATCTAAAAGGTGTTCTATGCTCTATCTATCTAAGCAAATATAGGATGAGAATAAACTCTTAAATATTTCAAATATTTTAGAATATTCGAAGAAGTGGGGAAATTTAATAAAGAAACATTCTAATAACCATTACCTGGCATGGTTTAGGGGGTGTTTGGTTCGGTAAATCAAATGGTGTATATATCGGATATGAATGTTAATCTTTTGATAGACATTCTTCTGAATTATGTTTCTTTCTGAAAAATCGTTTGGTTGCCTTGAGGTAGGGGTGTCAATCGGTCGGACCGGCTCGGTTTCAGTCTGGGTTGAGTCAGTTTCTGTGTGGGAAAGCTAAAACCAAAACCGAACCAATAAGGAAATTCCGATTTCGGTTTGGTTTTGGTTTCGGTGCGGTTTGACTTCGGTTTGTCTTCGGTTTCTTAAGTCGATTTGTAACCGGGTTGGTTTTAGTTTTTGGTCCAGTTTGGGTTCGACTTTCCATACAAATGTATACAAAACTATGCAAATTTTGATTTTTTTTAATGAATTTTGGAGTTTCAGTTTCTTACCAGTTTGATTTCAGTTTCGGTCAGGGTTTTGAGCCGGTTTTGGCTTGGTTTTGGGGTTGCAATACTCCAAATCGAACCGAACCAATAAGGCTTCGGTTTGGTTCGGTCCGTGTTGTTATCGGTTTGGTCCAGCCGGTTTTACCGGTTCGGTTTAGGAATTGACACCCCTACCTTGAGGCTAGTACATGTTTCTCACAGGTTGAGATATTGGCTTCCGTAGAGAACTTCTTTCCGCTTTCTCCTTTTATATTAGGTGGTAAAAAGGTTGTTCAAATCTGAGTTTAAGTGTTGAGGTAAACTCAGATTTGGAACACATCCTTTGTAATATGGTCATTCATGGGAAGTATGATGCTTACTTATGAGGGTCAATCTAGTGGAACCAAACAGCTCCAAAAATTAAGAATTATCATTCTAAAGAATGTCATCCCAAAGATTTACCGAACCAAACACCCCCTTAAGATACCAAAACTGATCTCAGGGTTAGACAAGATCCTGATCCAAATTGGTACATATCGGTCTAGATCAAATAGAAATATCCCTGATTGTCATTAGAAAAATCGGTTTTTTTTTACCTTATTATTCTTCATCCTATTGGCTAAGAATTGGGATTGGATAGAGTTGATATCAATCCGAACCAACCAATTCAAGCTGATCCAATTCCTCAAACAGTGTTTGCATACCTAGGTTGAATTTGAATTTGAAAAAATTTTGACTTTTGAGGACCGGTTGATAAGAGGGTCGATTCTGATTCGAATTAAGAAATCCACTAGATTATATTCCAAATTTTGGTAACTTGAATACCCACCACATTATAGTGAACCTAATCGTTTTCAATAGGGGGATTCATGGCACTAGTTTCCCTTGCATCTACAAATACAAAAGAGTCATTTTCTTGGAATCGAATCTGTTATTTAAGTGGAGGAACAAATGAAC
This sequence comes from Macadamia integrifolia, assembly GCF_013358625.1. Classification (NCBI taxonomy): domain Eukaryota; kingdom Viridiplantae; phylum Streptophyta; class Magnoliopsida; order Proteales; family Proteaceae; genus Macadamia; species Macadamia integrifolia. Next base: position 102,035 of record NW_024868052.1, read on the forward strand.
AATGCTGCATAAAGTCACCAAAGGCTAGTTTAAAATCTAAGCTGTATCCTTTTTAGATTTCGTCAAGCAAGCAGGATGAGAATCACTTTAAAATCCTCAATTATATATTTTCTCAAAATAATGTCAAGCTAATGTGTTCAATCCGAAGTTGGAATTTGAAAATTGATATTTTGGGAATTTTATAGTCCGCCTTATTAACTCCTCAATTATAGATTTAATTGTTGGAAATGAATGTGCAAACACAAGTAAGAAAATAAGCAAACAATCACACATAAATACGAGGATTAATTAATGTGGTTCGACACAAATGCCTACATCCAATAATAAAATCTAAAACTAAAATACATCTGCGTGTGTGTACGTGTGTGTGTGTGTATGCGCGTGGGGAGAGAGAGAAGTTGATCCGTTTGTAGATTTTTTGTTTAAAATAAATGAGTAATTGTCTAGGAGTAGGGACCGAGTTTTCTTTCACCCACGCTGTAGGAAATTGTTTCACTATAGGTATCGAGGGTACTCCGGTGGAACCATAGGGGAATTTTCGACCCATAGCATAAGGAGAGGAATAATTAACACCCTAGGATAGTGCATGAATCCTACTCCAAAAGGTGGAGAAAAATGAAGGACAGAGCATTTAGCAGTGTGTAAAAGTTATATCATAGAATCAAGGGAAAATTACGCCCCCCTCTTCTATAGTTTATCGAAATTACACATGGATCCAGTGGTTTGATAGAATTACATCCCCCTTCCCTGGGTCTATCGGTGTTAACCTGTTGTTAATTTTAAAAGTCAGAATACCACTTTACCCTTTAACCAAACCAAAGGACTCTCAGAACTGGTCCTCTTCAAGAGTCCTCTAGCGATCTTCCATGGTGCAGAGGACGATCTCCAGGTTTTTCTACCATTACCGGACCTGTTCAATTCTATCATGTATAGAGTTGCAAACATCAAGTTCCTTGACGCTTCTCTGAAAAAAATTCATTGATCATGCAATTTAGTGGAGGTTTCGAGACAAGGGCCTTTTGTTATTGAACAAGATAATCCTAAAATCCTCCTGGCAACTGAGGAATGCATCAAGAAGACGACGAATCCATGAGAGGGAGAGCAGATCTTCATCGAAAACCGCGTGAAGATCATTAAATGGATTGGTAACCTGTTTCTGGAACGCCTCGAGCTCCAATTCCTGGTTGGTAGGATCCTTGTTCCCTTCCATGGAATGAAACGACCTAACGAAGCGAAAGGCGCTGATGAACTGCAGGTCTAGCACCAACTACTCAATCTTCAACAAGTTAGCTCCATCTGGAAATTTCACCGCTAGAATTTTGTCAATAGCTGGATCGGCTAACTTGAGTTTTGGAGATTGGGTCAAAGACAAGGGCTTGGTGCTCTGTACCATGTTTGATACCTATCCCAGACTTGCACGACATCTCTGCACCCCAGCAAAGTTTATCTTGCTTTCTTGTTGAGCTGAACATACTTCATCATTCCATTACTACCACAACTAATAATATTTGCATTTTGTTTTTAACCTTCAAATTCAGATTTCCATAGATTTCCATCCACACAATCAAGAGAAGGTCATCAGAATTCACCATAAAACCTGAATTTTATAAATCGAAAAGATACCCAAATCGTATCAAAAATCCACCCAAGCAACGGCGACATTCCTCTTCGAAGCTAACCCCGATTTCCTCCATGATTTCACCAACATCGGAATCATTGTCACAGTCATCATCGGCAACGGCGACATCCCTTCTCTCACTAATCTTGCCACTGCCCGTTCCTAGGTCGCCGCCAACATTGCCCCTTTTCAGCCACAAACCCTCATCAACGGCATCGCCATTGGAAACGAAATCATAGCCACTGGTGATAAATACCTCATTGCCAAACTCCTTCCGGCCATGAAAACCCTCCATAAGGCTCTTATACTTGCTGGGATCAACAACTTTCAAGTCTCCGATCTACTCCTCACTCTCTTGGTTCCTTCCCGCCTCTGAACCACCTAGCACCGGCAGATTCCGACGTGGGTACGACAAGGTAAGCACTAAAAAAAAAAACCACAAATCATAGTAAGGGTATAGAGATAATCTCACCATAGTAAGGGTATTTTGGATTTTAAATATTATGCTATTAGGTGACATCATCGACTAACAGTCTCAATTTAGCAGGGAGCCAGGGAGCCAGGGAGTAGGGACTAATGAATTGGATCTAATTGTAAAAATTTTAGAAAATCCAAGGAAGGTCGACGTAATTCGTTCAAACCCTTAGATCCACATATAATTTTGACAAACTACAAGGGAAGGGGATGTAATTTTCCCTAAAATCAATGTTCGAAGCTAAAATACCTACTAACATACGGTGGCTTAAATAGCATCAAGGCTTTCAGTAAGCTGTGAAAGAAACTTCTACATGTATAATTGATCAAGATTGACTTTCATATCAATATCTGTTGAAGTAAACAAATACATAATATAACAATATAATGACGAGGAAGTGTTCCTGTGGGTGGGTATGATACTTACACATACGTGAGGGACAATAAGAGCATACAAGAAAATATTCACAAAAGAGTATGGCCCCTGCCCCTAGACATTGGTAGTATTATATCTATGGATTTCGAAGCCTAATCGAAATTCATTTCTACTAAATGTTAAATCTCAACACTCGGTCATGCACGAATGCATTTACATTTTATAATTATTTTTATTTTTAATCTTTTATTTCTGATATTCAGTAATATAAAATAAAATTAGGGAAGGTTACATCTTATAATTATGATTAAATAAAAAAAATTAATAAAATCTTCAAAAAAATCAAAAGTATGTGAAAATACTCGTTCCTTGATTTTAATTATCATTTTTTTTGGGTTTTGACCGATTCTCAACCAATTCTGATCAATTCAACTCCATGTTTAATTCTGGGTTCTAAAACCTTTGGTATATTGATGGGTAAAAAAAGGTTGTGCAAAATTGGTGTAAAGTCCCAGAAATGATCCTGAAAGACTCTTTCGGTTCATGGAAATATATCCTTTGGAAAAAAAAAAACAAATTCATCCAAAATGTCATGTTTACCAAATGGAGAGAAAAACCCAACCCGCTTGTGAGTATGTATATTTTGACACAGAGAGATGCGAAAAGACAGTGCTGCCCCCTCCTCCCCAGAAGCTTCCGTGCCTCTTATCCCATTACCTTGGCTTGCACCTAAGGATGTGAATTTGAAATCGAAACCGTTTATCGAAATCGAATCGAACTATTTACATCGAAACCATGAAACCATTTATTAAATGGTTCGGTTTTAGTTTTAAAATTGAAACAATGATTTGATTTTGATTTTAAAATTTAAACAGTTGTTAAACCATTTAAATAAACAGTTAAACCGATTAATATATACGTAGTAAATTTAAGTCATTCAATGTTAAATTTACATACATTACAATAAAAATTTTAAGTTTACATTAAACAACTATTAAAAAACATATAACAATAAACAATTCAATTCGATGTTACAATTTACATCTATTTCACAAAAAGTTCTAAAGGTCAAGAAGTTGTTTGGATAAAAAATTAGAAAACATAAGAAGACCGTTTAAACCGAAACCATTAATGAAGGGTTTCGGATGAAACCGTTTTTAAATAATTCAGTTTTAATCTTACCTAAAAAATCTTGCACCAAATCGAATCGAACAAACCGTACTGATTAATACCCTTTCCTACATCCCATTACCTTGGCCTGCATGTTGATTTAATGGCCACGTAAGCAGATAGGGTTCTCTTGCTCTTAAGGCTATATTTGGAGGCATAGGAAAGAAAATAAACTAGTACAAAAGACATATAAGGTGCTGTCTGTCCTCAAATTCAATTTTTTTTCAAACTTTTAGAATTGATTCCAAAAAAAAATGACCGTTTTTTATATTATAAGTGCATTGGAAGGAACCTAATGCCGTGCATCCCCCATTGTCTAAGGGTGGCTTCACTAGACTTGGAATCCAATCGTGTGGATTGCTTAATTTGAATCAAAATCCATTGGACTCGATCCTGATATTTTGGAAAGCTAATGCATGCACATGTACGAGGGTTGGTCGGTAAAAGGAAGGCAAATGTGGAAGGTGTTATCGTCGGATGAGCGGTGAGTAGTAGTAAGGATCCAACAGTTGGAAGGGTTCAACATGTATTTCAGTTGTTCGATGCTCATTGTCGATTCATCACTCACTACAGGAATTTTTTTTTTTCTTTTAAGTCCTACTTGGATAGGGGATTGGTTTCCCAAAATGTAAGGTTGGCTTTAGTTTTCCCTCTTGGTCTCTTGCCACATGTTAAGTGTTCATAGGTGAGTTATTTTTAGGTATGTGAGGAATGAGATAAAGTATTGAATTTAGATCCGCTAGCCCTCTTTGTGAACGGATCAGGTTCACGTAGAAGAACATTCTCGTACGTCCTTGGTCCGCGGATTTAGAATCTATTAAATGAAGAGAGTAAATTGATTCTAAATCCATGACCAGGGACGTTTTCGTTCATTCTCGAACGTGAACTTGATCGGCTTTCTCATCTAAGCGTACATGTGAGGATCCAACATTTGTTTTACTCCCTACCATTAACCACGTAAATAGGGATATATTTAAAAGCAAGAGGAAAGTATTATTAATATCGATATCGGTATCAGATCGTTGGATATCAATATGAATCTCTTCCAATGGATTTGTGGATTAATCTCTTCCAATACGTTATTCACCAATTTCCCAAAGTAGATAAGGAGATCAAATGAGATCCACTGGTTACCTAAAATCTCTCAAAAGTGAATATCCTTTAACCTTCTCTACATCTTCTTCTCCAAGCCTTCTCAAACACCAAAAATGGAGAAACAAATTCTCGATTTCTCTCTGGTTCCTTCAGGCCTGTGTCTAATGTTAGCTTACCACATATGGCTTCTCCATCGTATCATAAATCATCCTACGGGCACTATCATAGGCATCAATGGCATCAACAGACGCGTATGGGTTCAAACCATGATGGAAGACACATCCAAGAATGGCATTCTTGCAGTGCAGACCCTAAGAAACAATATAATGGCATCAACAGTTTTGGCATCCACAGCGATCATGCTTAGTTCTGTGGTTGCCATGATCATGGTCAATACCAACGCTAGACAATCAGAGATTGTTTATGGGGCCCACAGTGAATTAGGGTTTTGGATCAAGTTCTTTTCAATCTTGGTTTGCTTTCTTTTGGCTTTTTTGTTTAATGTGCAGTCTATAAGATATTATAGCCATGCAAGTATGTTGATCAATGTTCCTGTGAAGAAGATGATGAGTCCACATTTGACAGGGGAGTATGTGGGGAGGGTAGTGAACCGTGGGAGTTGTTTCTGGTCACTAGGGTTAAGGGCATTTTACTTCTCTTTGCCATTGTTTTTATGGCTCTTCGGTCCTATACCTATGTTTTTGTGTTGTGTTGTGCTGGTTTTTATGCTTTATTTTCTGGACGTGACTCTTGACTTTGGAGGTGTTGTTGGTGTTGTTGATGAGGAAGCAGAGAGGTAAGGTGTGGAAATTTTTTTTTTTTTTCTTTTTTTTCCTTTTTTCAAGTCTACAAGGAAATGTGTGATGGACCCTCTACCATGTAAGAGAGAGATTAGAAATTCACATATTCAACCCAAGTTGAATTGAGTTGTATAATGTCACTAAGGGTGAGAAATTATGCTCTGATGGTCCTTTTTTTTTTTTTTTTTTTTTGGAAAGATGTTGTGCTCATTTTGAAACTAGGATGAAGGAGGATAATACCATTGTTGTCAAATCCTCCATTACCCCCTTTTGGGATTTCATCACAATTATCAGTATCATCAAATGTTCCACTCCTTGTGATTTGCACCTTTTGGTTGATATTCCCCGGATGATTTGGGGCCCCTGTCTAGGGCTTAGCTCCTTTTAGTTATTGTTAGTCTTTTTGTTTTGTTTTAGGGTAGCTTTTTTTATTTTTTTTAGAAAATAATACTCCCTATTTGCACAGCGTAATGAGGGGGCCACAAACATGGGCATTAATAAGGGTGAATTCTTTGAGCTACACAAGGGTGAAAACATCATTTGACCACCTTCTATGTCTAGAAGCACAAGCTGCATGAACAAAGAACATTCTTTTCCATTTTTTTAATTTGATAATTGATTATTAAGAATTATTGGTTGAAGTTTGATGGCATAACTGAAATTGGCCGGGGCATACACCCTAGCAACTGGGGGACGTCAGATGGTTTGTCAAAAGTGGAAGGGGGGATGAAGAGTATGAGAGGGGGGAGGTGAAGAAAAGACTTAAGGGGTTGTATCCGTACATAATTTTTCCTTGAAATTTTTGATAGATTTGTGCAATTTTATAATTTTACCAAGGAATAGGTTTTCAGTTGCTCCTCAAAGTTGGAACGGGAGACATGAAACAAAAGGTGGCCACATTATTCAAAAGAGACATTTTAAGAAAAAAATTAAAAGGTCCATTCTAAGATCAATTATTTAATTTTGGATCCATCAAGAGTTTTTGCATTCGCATCATATCATACAAAATTTCTAAAATGTCCCAATCGTGGTCTTTCACAATCTTCAATCCTTCGAGAACACTACAAGAGACTGCCTCTTAATGCACACCTAGAGATTTTTTATGTAGTATCAGTAGAATAGGAAACTCCAGATTAGGGAAAGAGGGTAAGCACCTGCTTGATCATTAGAATAAATGTATGAAAATAAAATTGAAACCCAGTGATTAACATGATTCAAAACATTAATGAGTTGGACTTAGCTTTAAGAACTAAAACTTGATTTCTGTGAGACCAAATAAAATATTTAGTTAAAATTAAACACTAAAGAACTAGTGTGCAATAGAGAAGAAAGACGAACTAGAAAGGGATTTTATCCTCAATCCCAAGTGTCCAGCTGCTCAAATGTGTTCTAGCAAAAATAAACATGTCAAAGAGTTTCAGCATTGGAGTGGAAATAGTAACATTTCAAAGAGTTTCAGCATTAGAGCGAAAATAGCAACATGAAACATCTAAAATAATCCACTTTCCCAAGATGTCTCTAATAGGCAATCCATTCTATACCAGCCTCCAAAAAAACATCTCAAACATTGGATGAATTTGAGTTTCCAAAATAAACACCATCATGATGAGAAGGGAGAAGACTTAGAAAACCTATTTCAGATAGTGATTGAGTTAGTGCTACTCTACAAATGAAGAAATTTACTAGCAAATTTGGTGGTTAACTTGCTGTGGTTAGACAGTATTAGTGATGATATTTTGATATTTGGGATATAAAAATTCTGTCGCTAAAACCCCCATTTTGTTGTAGTGATGTGTTTGATCTGGTAAGCAGCTTTTTCTTTGACCGTTCTCTTCCCTTTGGTGTTACCATATTTTGATTACATGATTCCTAAGAAAAATAATGTTTCTAGAGTTGGTGATTTTAGAACCATTATAACTCTAGAAACATTATAACCATTTCTAGAGTGGTTAACATGCCGCCGCACATCTGTCTTTATAACTACTGTCGCATAAAGTTAGAGATGGAAAAAAAATTCTGTCCCTAAGTGGTCAATTGTGACAGTTTTCTAAACAATATTTTCATAAAAACACACACACACACACAAACAAACAAACATAACAAAATAAGAAACAAAACTTTCTTTAATATATAGAAATTTTATTTTTTCATGTGGACATTGGCCTAGCCAAGGGGAATCTGGGTTGGGCTAGGGTTTTCAAAAACCTAATCTAACCCAACCTTCCTTGACTACAACAGTGGAATAATCCCCTTCGCTAACACCCTCTTAGATTTTAGCAGTTTTCAAAATAACCCTTCTAATCGGAATGAGATCCTATTTCGATAAGTGTGATTTCTTGCTGCCTAGGTAACAGGAAAATTTTGTCCCACAGTCACAATATCAAATTGAATCATGGAAGCATACATATTTTTTTTACCAATAGTGGCAATATAATTTTGTCCCAAAAACTCAATATCAAATATAAGTATCAAAGCATAATTTATATACAACTCAATTCAACCCCTCTCTCTCTCTCTTAACACACTTACATAGGCAACCAGTGCATGCCAACTGTCAAACAATAAAAGTACATCTTAGACTTGAAAAAGTAAAAAAACCCACACTTACCTCCCTGTTTCCTCGTCAGCAACACCAACCCCTCCAAAGTCAACAGTGAGGTCCAGAAAATAAAGCATAGAAACCAGCACAAGGCAACACAAAAACAAAGGTATAGGACCAAAGAGCCATAAAAACAATGGCAAAGAGAAGTAAAATGCCCACAACCCCAGTGACCAGAAACAGGTCCCACGGTTCACTACCCTCCCCACATACTCTGTAGTCAAATGTGGGCTTCTCATATTCTTCACAGGAACATTTATCAACATGCTTGCATGGCTGTAATACCTTACAGACTGTACATTAAACAAGAAAGCCAAAAGAAAGCAGACCAAGATTGAAAAGAGCCTGATCCAAAACCCTAGCTCACTTTGTGCTCAATAAACAATCTCCGATGTTCTAGCTTTCGAGTTGGCCATGATAATGGCCACCACAGAACTTAGCATGATAGCTGTAGATGCCAAAACCGTCAACACCATTATATTGTTTCGTAGCGTCTGCACTGCAAGAATACCATTCTTGGATGTGTCCTAGAGCCATTAACATGCAATCAAGAACAATATCTCAATTGAGAGGAAACAAGGACAGAGACAATCAAGCTGGAAAGGAAATCCAAAAGAAGAAACAAGGACAGAGACAACCCAAAACAGCCAATTGAGAGGACAGATCAAAGGAGTTTTGGATCAAACAGTATAAATAATGTAGCTTTTGAGATTATTACCTCCATCATGGTTCGGACCCATACGTGTCTGTGGATGCCATTGATGCCGATGATGCTGCCCGTAGGAGGCTTTACGATTCGATGGAGAAGCCATATGTGGTAAGCTAACAATAGACAGAGGCCAGAGGGAACCAGAGAGAAGTCGAGAATTTGTTTCTCCATTTTTGGTGTTTTTACACTTCAGGAAGGCCTTGGAGAAGATGTGGAAGGAAGGTTGAAGGGTTTATTAATGTAATTAAGATGGTCGTAGATTCTCAATGGACATTAAATTTTGTGAGAAAACAAATAAAATGTACCGATTTATTTTGGTTTCAGTTTTGCTTTGAACCAAACCGTAAACCAGAACTTCACTGATAGGTTCAATTATAACAAATTGAACTTGTGCTTCAATTAGCAGAATTCTTCACAAGCAGATCCTCTGGAATGCTAACAAACTCTCTCACAAAAATAGTCATATAAGAAAACTTAAAAATACATTTAATAGAAGGAAATGAGTTATTCCCCTCACTGTTTTATGGAGTAGACATTACAAAGAATTTTTATCATATTAATATGTAGCTGTATCATATACAATGAATAATCAAATTACAATATCCAAAGACAATAGAATGAAAACACTAACAATGCTTCCCTCTTCCAATTGTGAAGACAAGAGGGAGGGAGAAAAAAAACAAAGAATTTGACAACCAAATGGGGCTGATGGATGCTACAAACTTACACCAAAAAAGAAATCTAGGCATTGTATGATGTATCTCTTCCGATTTAAAAAATCGTCGTGTTACTTTCCACGGTTCTTGTTCCTGTTTTACACATGCAATCTGGCATTGGGAAGGTGTAGAGTGAGCTACTCGGTTTTCTCACATCACTGCCCTTCAAATCACTATGACGAAGCATTTCGTGCATCTGGCTCTTGAAGTTTTCCCATCTGCCACAAGAACACTAAGTTGAGATTCTCTTGCAGGTCATAGGTTGTTTTGTACAAGATGACAAAAATCTAAGAGCTCATAATGCTAACTGAAAGTAAGAATAAGCAACAACAACAAACAATAACATCCGAAACCTTATCCCAACTACATGGAGATTCCAAGTAAGGACAATCGCAAGGATCCATGCAAAAAAGATTGACGGGTTATGGCTAAATGGCTAATTATAATAAGTGCCGGCTGAAAACCTGACGCACCACTACAAATCAGCCACAAACTTTTAAAGACAGACTATAATAAGGTACTAGCTGTCTATTTGATTAATGAAAACATCTTTGGCAAATGGAAAGCAAGAACAAGCATGGGAAAGAAATAATAGCATCATACAGCGTATTTTGAAGAGTAAGGTTAGGAGTCACCATTGAGCGTATTTTGAAGAGTAAGGTTAGGAGTCACCATTGATCCGTAACAAAAACTTAGACGTTTACAAAGTTTCAATTCTAAGGCTGTGTTTGGTTGGTCATTCTGTTCTAGAAACGACGTTTCGTGTCAAGACCAGAATTTTCCGTTTGTTTGTCAAAATTCAGTTTTGCAACGAAACTCAAATGTTGGAACCAGGTACCAACATTTCTCATTTCTGGCTTTTTTTTTTTCTAACCTGGTTCGTTTTAAAAAAATTTAAAAAAAAAAAAAAGGAGGGAAAAACGAACCGTAAACACCATACGGAAGATTCCGTTTTCTTGTTCCTGTAAAACGAAAAAACGCCAGAAGCATTTTTCGGATGACTACCAAACGCAGCCTAAATGTATACACATGGTACTAAATAATGAGATTATGAGAACATTTTCTCCAATTTTTTCCCTAGAGTTTCTTCAAGAGCACATATAGCTCTGCACCTAATTCCGCTCCTTTGAAAGAATTTTTTACCTCTTGTCTCTCATCATGGAAATTATCCTCCCAATCAAAGCAAAGCAAGAAATCATTGACCAACTACGAGGTAAAGTGCACTTTTTACTTCTGTTTTATTTTGGTCACAGCTTCATGCTATAGGATCACTGTCAATGGGCAATTGCACTCGGTCTGTGGGCCTTAATGTGTGTTAGGTACATACAAGAATTGTGGGCCTAAGTTGGGTGACGACCAAAATTTGACTTGATATTATTTGCAGTTGTGACCTCAACCTTTACAGTGTGAGGATTGGAAAACCAAGGGCTCTCTTCTTAACAGGAGTCACTTAAAACTTCTGGTGAAGGGTTTCAGAAAACCACGCTGAGAGCTCACAGGCCACTAGCCAATGCTGAGGGGCTGGTCTACCTTGGGCTTAATCATCAAGAATTTACATACACGAGCTGTCATGAGATTTGGCCTACATAAATGATCATGAGCTTTTTTATTGGTTGGGGGTGGGGGAGTTGTGGGTTTGTGGGCCATTTATAGTAATTTTTTCATTTTTCATTTTTTATTTTTTATTTTTTATTTTTTTCCCTCACAGTATCTACCAACTGCCTCAAATTTTTTTATCCACATTGAAAGGGGAGAAGCAACTTGATTACTTGGTTACTTTCACTAATAAAATAACGCGTAAGTTGGGAAAAAAGCGAACCAAGAAGACTGCCAAGAAATTTTCAGATGTAAATGTGATTAACTCAAATGTTCAGTAAAACATATACAATATATTATGAGAGAACAAACTAGCTCGGTAATCATAAAAGAGCATGAAAATCTTAGTAGTACAAGTCTTCAAAATTTGGAATGTGCCACTCAAAGCATACCATCAAAATTGAATGAAATGAAGTGAGAAAGATGATCATAAAGCATTATTAATAAAATCTAACCTGATATTTGGGCTGTCAAACAGCAGAGCTAACTTCCTCTTATCAGGTTTGATTGTCTTTGCGTGTCCACCATAAAGGAAGCGCCTGTGACCCATCAAGAAGTGAGGAAAGTTTCCACCTTGAGTTGTGACAAATACCTCACTATGAAGGCACAGAGTGTAATCAAGAGCAGCCAGCCTTGATGAATGACCCTGCATCACAAACTTCAAATATTACAGAACAATCTACCTGCTCTGTATTAAAATAATTCAAGATTCTGCAAGGAGGGAACAATGTGAAGAACCTTTCAACTAGCAGAGATAGAAAAGTGGATCGACCCCCAGTGTGATCAAATCCACAGATAAGAAAAATTCTAAATCTTGATGTTGAAGCCACAGCATATATCACAGCAAACACAATACCTGAAATGGAGCAAGTTCATCGGGTGAGGCTAGAGTTTCCTTCATTTCTAAACGTGGAAACATCCGTCGAAGGGGGGCCATATACTTTTCTGCCTTATAGATTTTTCCAGCAGCGACATATACTGAGGTATTATTGTTGAAACCCATGCCCCTAAGCATCATTCCCACCTTCAATTACAAGAAAACTGGTTCAGTAAGCATTGAGTATTGGACTGATGACAGAGAGATCCCGTGGTTATCTCACAGCTGTAATTCTAAAACCCATTGTCTTTGATTCTGATAATGAGTTTAGGCACTTAGAGAGAGGATAACTGGATGGAACAAACAATATATTGCTATACCTTTTCTTGGAGAGGAAAAAAAAAACAGTTGAGAGAATGAAAAGTGGGAAAATTTCTTGCAGAGAACATTTGCATGTAAAGGTTAAACACATAAGTGCTTCATCCCCCTTTCATATGCAGTAAGTGTGTTCAGTCAATTGTGATTGTCTTAATGATATTACAAAATTAAAAATCATTTTTTTAAGAGCTGATCTTTCATAGAGAAATTGGATATTGAAAGGTTCCGAAAAATAAAGCTTGCAATAAATGGACACAACCTCCAAAGGCAATAAACCCTAATTTCCCTACCCCCATTGAAGTAATAAATCCTCTCCATCTGAACAAACAATAGAAACAGTATTCTAGGAAGAAAACAAGAATCACTTGTCCATCTGAGGCTGAAGTAATCAGGTCTAAGAATAAATAAATCACAGTTATCCCTATTCTAATTGACATTGTAGCTAATACATTAGCATTCTGATCATGCTTCACAATTTGCAACAGTTCTTATTCCCCAGGTTTATCTCCATCCCCCCCCCCCTTTTTTTGACAGGGATGGGGTTTGACCATAATTAATTTGCAAAGGAATAAGCATCCACTAGAACAGGGGCATTTAAACATTACCACAGGCATTCAAGCAGCAAAATATCTCAATCAAATGCCATTACATTAAAAAGACAATAAACTGAACTGGACTCTGTTGATATGGATTCTAGATCTCTCCTAGAATAAACATTTTGAACTTGACTCTTAAAAACGAGAATTTTGAATTAAATACAATTCACTAAACCTTAAGATTGATGTTGACATTCATAAGAACCATATTTGAATAGACGTGTACCTCAATAGGAGTTAATGGGCATTTCCCATCCAACCGAATAGCACCGGGCTTTATTATTCGACCAGTTTTTTTAAATTTTCCCCTCCAACCTTTTTCTCTGGCAATATCCATTTCATCTTTCTCTTCCGAACCACCATCATAAGTACAGCATGAAAATGCAACCATATCCTTTAAGTAATAGAAGATCTAGATTCAGCAATGATGTGGGAGATGACTTCAAATAAGAATTCAGGAGAAAGCATTCTAAAGTAAACGAGACAAATAAAACCTTTTCAAACCGAAGATGCACAGAAATGTACTTTCCACCACTAATGGAGCTATTCTTAACCATCCGATCAACCATACTCTCTGCCAAAGCCCTTATTGGTTCTGAAAACTTCAATGCTTCGAAATTAGCCAAACATCTGAGGCCCTGGATACTTGATGGCACTGAATGAGCTAATCTATTTGAGAAGGGAGCAATACGTACTGCCCTGTACCATAAAATGTCAAAATCATATAGCAGTTATATAGAAGCAAAAAAATACCAAGTTATCAACAGAGGAAATAGGCACTCAAAAGTTGTCTACAATTAATAGAATAAAATACATTAAACAAAATTAGAACTCTTCAATTAGTAATAACTGAGCACACTTGTTGGATAACTGAAATATTTTATGCAATGTACAAATAAACACATAATACAAACAAGGATAATATTCACAATGATCAATATGTGCAATAAACCATTTCAAGCAGTCATGAGGGAAGAGAAAAGTAGAAAATAAAATTATGGAAGGAACCAAAAAAATACTTGACCAAAATCGAGGTTAGAAATAAAGGATGCAGCTTCAGCACTCAAAAACTTGATATTTGAGATGGCTTATTAAGGTTTAGTTGTATTCGCACTTAAGAAAATAAATCCCTTAAATAAGAGTTGCGACACTTCACACAATTTTTCTTTTATTCCCTTTCCTTTTCCTTTTCTAAGCAAAGAAGAAATATGTTAAGAGAAAAAGGGGATGAAAAATGGAAACAAATACATCCACAGTGTGGATCCAAACAGAAGCTTCAAAAAGAATATAATCTAGGCAGTACTGAATCTTAGGACTGTAAACCTAAACAGAATAGACAATAAGGTAAAAATAAAATAGAGATGAAGGGTCAGAAAGACTTAATTCCCCTCAGGATATAATCTGTGCCGTATTGAACCCCAATTTGATTTTAAAGATTTGGATAACATTTACGACACCATATGGTGTTAAAGCTGTCATTAAAATTTTTTACTGAGTCTTAAATAACCAAAAGAAAACCACTTGTCCAAAAAATTTCAAATATAAGTAAGATGCCAGTTGGTTAGAACTAGCTACAATGACTTCCAGTATCATTTGTTACAAGATGAAGTCAAGTTTCAAACCAAGAAACAACGATGAGAATGAAAGGAATGAATATTATACCCCATCAGCAACAACTTTGGAAGCACCTTTTCCAGATAGTAAGTTGGACTAGACCATGCTTTAACTCTCAAATTTATGATGTTGCTTATATTGTTGTCAAACCGCTGAAGTATATCTTCTGGAACCTCTTTGATCACTTTCACATGATTTCTGAGTGCGGATATAAAGAACTCCTCATCAAATATATCCCCAAACTTACTGCAGAAAATTGAAATAATTTAAAAAAATAAAAAAAGAACTGTTATTGTTTCCAACACTTAGCAGTAGAAATATGACAGTAAGTTTTCCAGAGATTAAAAAGGAATGCAATGTTTATTGTGAGTTAGAACTTATCAGAGAACAAAAGCAACTAGTTAGCTTGTGTTTGTCATGACTAACATGGAAAAAGAAGACAAACTAACCTAACAATCCCACAGTATTACTCAAAGGGAAACTACAAATTGTATTGTTAGTTTGTATTATTAAATATTATTCAAACAAAAAGCACTAGAGTGCAATGGACACAAACAAAGACTAGATATTGCACCTTAATATTATTTAGTATTAAATCCAGAATATTTATCCCTTTACCAAAAAGTATGCCTAGGTATAAATCTTACAAATGCTGCAAAATGTGTCTTACTGTTATTAGACCTGACTTAGACATAAGCAAATCACTTTAAAAGTAATTCAAAAATTCAATGGACAATCATGGCCTAGCAAGCAATCAAACCCAGGATCATGCTAACTCAGTATTAGAATGTCCAGATCATTAAATACAACAGCTCAGCCTTATCCCAATTAAATGGGTCGGCTACATGGATCCTTGCCCACCACAATGAAATGAGACACTACAGAAAAAATAATAAAAACAAAAATAAAAAGCTGCCATAATGCCATCAATATATGTACGCAGAAATATCCTACTATATACAACAACAACAAAGCCTTATCCCAACTTAATGGGGTCAGCTACATGGATCCAAGCAAGGACAGAGAAAAGAAAAGGCAAAAGTGAAAAGAAATATCCCAATCTATGATGTATGCAAATAGCATAAACCATATACAGATCTATAAACAGTATTACCATTGCACTATTTTAACATGATAGAAGTCTTATTAAAGGTTTAGTAATGTGGAATAATGATATGTCCAGATCACTCAATCCGGGATCTATATTCGTCCAGAAGAATACTGATTTGGGATGAGACTGGATCAGCAATCCACATTATCTAAGTATTTTTTCCTTCCTACCTGGGTCATCCGACCCACTGATCTCGATCATTGTGATTGCCCATGAACTATCCAGGCTACAGTACCGAGCTTTAAACCCATGTATAGGTTCTACAGGATACCACATGCTAAATACCAGATGTCATATGTTGGTCTCACTAGAAGCACCTACCTATTGTTCAGAAAGCAGCCAAGTCACAGAAAAAATATAGTGTAGCACCACATCAAACCACCCAGGCACCCACTGGATACCAGATTCAAAATCCTAGATATTATATGTTGCAGGCAGTTTGTTTCAGCAGATTTCTACGTCTGGAGTACACAAGATCATTTTAAGAAACCAATGACAATTATAATTCATTGATCATTTTACATTCGTATAATTAATAGCTACCACTAATCATCAAACCCTGATGTATTACCAGGATGCAGCCCTCTCAAGAGTCTACAGACAAAAGGTATATGCTCTCAAAAGTCCTTGTCAGTGCTGCAGGCAGGTGGCAGAGAGAAAGAGAGAGTTGTTTTCCGGACATTTGGTGCACAAAAGGGACATACAGATTATTCATTATAGACAGGGAGATATGTTAGGGAGGGATAGAAGCTAGAGAAGAAACTTCTCTCCTCTTTAAAAAAACCAGTCCAAAACAATAAACAAAAAAGAAATAGCAGAATGTGCTTTCCACATCATAGATAGCTAGTTTGATTGGATATCTCTACCAGGACCAGGCTGGAAGTTCTACCAAATTGACCAACCCTAGTACCCTTCAAGTTTCATCACTGCACTAAAAATGTATAAGCCAATATTTTGTAATTGATTGGTTTTGACAAAATCAAGTAGATGACAACAGAATTTCTATTTTAGCCACATGGCAGCAATCAATAACTAAAATTTGAATTTATCAGCCTGCATAAAACTCAGAATTATGTTGGAATGTGGGTAGAGCAAGAAGATCCTCGAGTCTTCAGCTAAGTACATCATGATATAGTTGAAATTTTATTATGGCCTTATAGTAAAAGAGATGAGCATAAAACAAGTGCAAAAAAATACAAAACAAAACTAGCATTAAGTCCCACCTGGAATCCTGCCAAACACTATTCAAATGAAACATTGGAGTAACAAGTGTAGCATTCAGTAACCCCGCCACAGCCACTGCATCACATATCTGTATTAAACACAACATATGTTCAATGAACTGGATGTTCTTGGATAATATCCAATTTTGGAAACTCATATGGTATAAGAAAATCCATATTGGCTAGGCTGGATTTATTTCAACAAATTTCAAGTATTTAACTTGAATGCACCAATTCAAGTGGAGATGACCCCAATAAGTGCATAACATATCAAAGATACCAGACCGTGGATTTAAAGGTTAGTATAAGATGCAACTCTATGACATTACTCAACATTGAACAATCATATGTCGATTATCAGATGATGTGACAAATCCCACTCAACTCTGAAATTTGAAATTGAGCTCGAGGGAAGAAAAAACTGAGCCCTTTGGTGGGCTCTTTTTCCACTTCAAACCCTTTTTTTTTACAAATCAAACTTGGGTTGGGGAGGTGGGGAAGACTCACACACAGAGATAGAGAGAGAGAGTGAGAGCTCTGATAGAAGTAGGATTATTCGCATCCACTTCCATACGACTTTGTGCAAAAAAACCCATAGGTTGGGATATGCTAGACCAATCGAAATGTTCCAAAGACTGTTTAATTTAATGGTGTTTTGGATAGATTTAAACCATTTTTAAATGCAAAACTTGAAATATTGAGATCAACCATCAACATACTGAAGAACTAAAATGTATACATACGCACAGACTGGTCTGTCAAAGGTCAGCTACATAAAGGTCTTTTTTTACATCTTATAGAATAAGGAATTTGGTTTCTTCTATGAGAATTTAAAATAAATTGATATATATTTAAAGATTGAATGCATATACAGATAAATTTATCATCTCTTGCAATGCACATCATGTCATAGAATTTTTTTTTTTTTGTGTGTGTGTGTAATAAGATTGAATGCATATACAGATGAATTTATCATTTCTTGCAATGCACATCATGTTATACAGTTTCTCTTTTTCTTTTTTCTTCTTTTTTTTTTTTTTTTTTTTTTATTCTTGGGTTTTTGGGGGGGTGGGGGTTATGACTAGATTGAAGAAATACTTGTCACATTTAGGTGGGTAAGTAAAAGGTGCACTAGTATCCTGAGATAGATAATAGATAATAGTGATGATGCAGGTAACAAGGCCAAGGCATAGGAATCCATTATGGGAAACAATTAGAAGGATGAACAGATAGATCTGAGAGATGATCCAGACGATGAGAAGGATCAGTATGGAAAAATACTATGCAGGTGGACTAATTTAGATTTATAGAATTACACAAACAGCAACGCACGATCGGATAGATAGAATCAGGGGCAGGAGAGCTGTAGATTTTGTCCACTGACCACCTACTCAAAATCTCCATGCTCATCCATCTCATCTTCAATAGTCAAGTACATGCTTTTCATTCTCTCTTGTAATGCTTCCTATATTCTTTTTCTCGTCTGCCTTGGCCTCCTTACCCTCATCTAAGTATTTGTGAGTACTGAGTCATCTCCATTATCTCTTTGGACTAACATGCACCTTCTGTTTCCCACTCAAAAATGTCAAATGTTGCTTCTGTCTATTCACATCCCCAGAGCCTTCCATAGCATTATCTCCATTACAAATGGTTCATACTCCACTCAATGCATATTCATGCTTGTTACTGCATATGTTTTCATGGGCTTCACTATTGTCTCGCTTAATATGCACATTGTATGGATTACTGCTTGATTTAATACGAATAGACTGAAGAAATATAGAGGAAACTCTTAACAACAAAAGAATGCCACTGCAGGCATCTCACAACTGGTGATATGAAAAACAGAAAATCATCTTATTGGTCGCAAAATGGAAATTCTAACCATGGTCAAAAGACTAAAAACACAATAACCTGACAGGAATTCTAGTACTCTCCTGCAGTTTCTGTACAAAAGCTATCTTATAGTATCAACCATATCGTAAGAAGAGCCATCACTCAATGCTGGTTTTTCCTGTTCGGGGTGGTCCTTGGAGGGGTGAGTTTGGAGTTGGTCCTAACCTTTGGCATTTTTGCACGAAGTGGCTGCCCCCAAGACTCAAACCCAGGCATTTGCCCAGGCAGCCCGAACCTTCAACCATTATTCAAAGCAATGGCCCCTAGTATCAACCATTTAGTGGAAAACATAAAATAACTTCAAAACAAAAATCAGAAATGGGGACAATTAAATACTAGAGACAGAGCAACCGAAGATCAAAATCCAAACACCCATTTTATAATTAAAAGAACATACAGATAGGCGTTGTTGATTTAAACCACCATTTGCTTCAATAATGAGGAAGCCATTTGATCTTGGCAATTCTGAGAAACCTAAAACCAGAAAAATAAAACTTCCTTAAAAATTAAGAGAATAAAACAAAAATAATTATTTGACTTATTACAGTGAAGGTATTCAGAAGCATGAATGTCAATTACAGTCAATATTCCAGCTCCAACTGCAGGCTTGATAAAATTACAATAAATATTCCAGCTACTACTGCAACTACATGCTACCAAAACATAATAAGTTCCATTCATATCATGCAGAGCTAAATCCCCATAATGAGCTTGAGAGTAGAACTTTAACTATAGCTGATGTGATGTGTACGTGGGAGACAAATTTGCCTCAGTTTATGCTCCTCAAGTTTTTTCACTAATTTTAGAGCAGTGACTAGTATTATTACCCAAGGTAGCAAAACAGAGAATTTCAATGGGTCTCGACTCGAATTTCCCTGCTACTATACTGGCACTAGAGATTTTATCTAGTAGTTATACTAGTTACTGCTTTTTCATTTGGTTTTAGTTACTGAAACTAAGTTAGCTATGGCTGTTTCCTGTTAGTGACCTATTGCAGTAAGAATCAACCAAACTCCTTGTTGCCAAAAAAAAGTTCAGTTTCTGATATTATGAACATAATTATTGAGATACACGGGGTTGGGCAGACCCTAGGTACTCTTGTTTCAGATTCTAAAGACCCCAGAGAAACATTTCTGACCGAGCAGAAACTTTCAAGAATTAGGTGTTCTACGAGTCTTCTACCAAACCCTTAAGTTTCATGATTGTTGGATACTAGCTTGCCTTTGGAAAGATTTCAAAGTTCTCTAGTAAAAAAATGAAACAGTTTGATGTGACCCCATCATAGACCTAATTAAGCTTATCTATTTGGTCTCAAGTTTGGTGTTTCAAAGCCCTTACAAGAGTTTAACACATTAAAATTGCAGATTATAGGGAATTAATCTACTTTCAACTAATCAATTTTTATTCATCAGCTCTGTGAGAGGATTCTGTAGCCCCAACTTCTTTGATGACTTGGATCTCACATCTTGTCTGTTTTCAGCATATAATGTTGCAAATTGAAGTCTCCGGTTCAGCTTGACTGAAGCTAACTAATGGATTTTATTGTCATTTTTTGGGGTTGATAGATATGGAGAGAGAGGACATCAGCGCAACGGTAAGGTTGCTCCAATGTGACCTAGTGATCGTGGTTTTGATTCGGGAAACAGCCCCTTCACGAACCAGAGGGTAAGGCTGCATACATTATGATGCTCCCCAGACCCCACAGTGGCTGGAGCCTTGTGCACGTGTACACCCTTTTTTGGGTTTGACGGATATGGATTTTCTTGTTTCTTGAACTTTAGAATTTATTGTTTGTGAGTTCTGTCTACTAACAGTAACAGTTACATAAGGCATGCTACCTACTAGGTCAGAGTTTCGGACTAAATCCATTATCAATCCTCTATGCATAGGATGCAAAATCTCCCGATTTATAATCTTATCCTTGTTGGTGGTCCTACATCCATACTTTTTCAAGTGCCACAACCCCAGCAAAAATTTCTACTTTGTTGGAGGAGCTGCTCTGCAAATTTCATAGGTATACCATTGCCTTCAAATCTTCAGCAAAAAATTCATAATAAAATGAACCGACAAAGGTACTGATAGTCTTTTCTCGGAATCCTTCTAGCCTTGTTAACTAAGTCCAGATTGTAGCCATTCAGATAACCAAATTCCTTTCTCTAATTGCCCTTGCCTGAAAGTCTAATCATACTACCCCCATCCAAAGTTTATCCAGCATTTACAGACACCACACACACTACAAATCCCAAATCCATGACTAGGCCTGCAGCCTACCAAATCATTTTATTAATGCCTAACAGGTAGACAAATATCTGTGCAGCTATAAATTTAGCATACAAGAAATAATTGGAGAAATCATGCAACCACTAAGGAATAAAGTGACGTAGCTAAAAAAAACTAAAAGTAATACTGAAGAAGGGTGTACCCAGTGCATGAGGCTCCCGCCACTGCGGGGTCTGGGGAGGGTTATTATAACCCACTAGCTAACAAAAACTAACAGTAATAATAAGAATTTAAAATACGAAGTGCTTAAGTTTTTTATCCAACTTATCATTTCCATATGCAATCCTTTCCAATAAATGGAGAGATTGGTTGGAAGTTTCTCTTCCATATAATACAAGAAATCAAAAACAACCAAGATTAAACAAAGATATGCATAAATGTTGAAGTAGCAACTTATGTCTCAAACACTTTGAAGACAACAATGGACATAAAATGATTAAGATCATGGAGGTATGCTGCCTAAAATATTTATGGGGAAACGTTTCCTATGGAGGAGTGCGGTTCCTGCACATGCGAAAGGGAACGGGAGTACACGAGGAATCATCCACAGAAATGTCATTTTCCATTTCATGAGGGGCGGGCTGGTCATTCCCCTCCCCCCGGTGCCTGGGTGCAGGGGCCACATTCTCCCACAAAAACATTTTTCCCAATATTTATGGATTGAGGCAAAGTCAACCTTAGGTTAACTCCAAATATTAGATGTGAAACTCAAACCTGCTTGAGAAAAACTTCTGTTTACACATGGTTTCCATCTTTGACGTGATTTTGGATGCCATGTCGTCATTAACTGCACAATTTCAATGATAGTTTCATTCCTTCTTCATTGTGACAATAGGAATCTAAATAAAAACTACTCATGTAATGATGATTCACCTACGGAACTCCAAGTAATAGTTAAACAGAGAGCATAAGCCAAAATAAAAGAATCAAATTAGTAATCTAAATAAATGATGGGACCATTTTCAATAAAGAAAAAAAATTGGCATTGTCCTTATATTGTCCCAAGAGACTATAAGAGAAATTTCAACAAAAAAAAAACTCAAAATGTCACAAATATTTTAATTATATTGTTGACTAGTGAACCGTACTGTAGACCTTGGGTCCATGAATGGATGACAACCAGAAGCATTTTACCTACTATGCAAAGTCAAAGAACAAGAATCATGTGCCTGCATCAAAATAAGTAATATTTGTTGTAAACTGAGGCCATCCATGTCTTCCCTTGATACTCCACAGGTCATTTAAACCATTTCAACCACCTTCCCTTCAACTTATCAATATTAGCTACCCGCAAAAATGTTCAACAACAGCATGAATGCCTCTTACCAGGAACGCGCTCTCATTTTTTTTTTCCTACTGAGAATGATGTCTGCAAAGAGATCAACCACTCTAGCAATGACTAATGTGATATTTGCAAACTCATAGTAAAAATCCTACTTCCCTTCTCTTTCCAAACACAACAATATACAGCATGTGGTGATATCCCCAGATTCTGGCCCATCCTCCAAAATTTGTTGTATACTTACCACAAATCAGACCTAAATGATTTTTGGGAAGACCAAAGAAATCTTAAGAAAGCATAAGAAGTAGGTCCTATCCACTACCCTTCCCTCAAGGTTCAACTTATCGGGTTTCGACCCTAGTTGAGACCAAAATTTCAGTCGAAAACCAGGGACATTTTCCTACAATGGGTTTCCACCCTCAAACTGGATTTCTTTTGTCTGATTTTTTGTGTTCATCCTATTTTTTACATTTCCAACCAATTCAAAGAATTAGTTTCATGAAAAAAAAAACACCTAAAGTGATAAAGTGATACCTGTGGTGTTGACCCAAGTTTGCTCGTGTACATGGACTGAAGTTGTACTACTACTACATATACAAGTTATTAACTAAAAATGGAAAATACATGATTAAAACAAACAAAACATAATGTAGAGGATGCAAAACAAATGATAAAAATTGAATCATTCTACTATATTTACAAGTACATTGTACAAAAAAATGATATTTAGGGAAATGTGGTTTAGCTTTTTACTCCAAGAACCTTTCTATAGGTGGATGTACTTTTGGTTGTGTAAGATTCAAGTGTAAAATGAAAGATTGATGGAGAAATTTCAATTTCTTGGTTGATTTCCTATGTTTCCCACCTCTTACAGTCAAAATAGGGGGAGAAAAGTCGATTTTTACAAAATGGGCTTGTTTCGCTTTTTATAAGGGGCTAGTTAGACCAAAATGGTTGAACCCATTGAAATGGTCAATATTTCGGTCGAAATGGTCGAAATGGTTGAAATGTGTCGAAATTGGGGGCTTTTATAAGTACCAGTGCATTTTGTATTGGTCTCCCTCGATACGGTCGAAATGGTCAAATTTCGGTTGAATTGTTGAACCATGCCTTCCCTTCCCCGGATAGCAAGCAATGGGTGACAAGGGTACTAACTCTCTTCTTCTTTGCAAAAGAACAACATTAGTTATCTTATCAAGCAACTTTGCACAAAAGACAAGTGGGGACATACCTGAGAATAAACTCCAAATTTTGAAGTGATGACTTTGAATATCCTCATTAAACAGAGAGAATGAATATACAAATACATTCATGCAGAATTCCTACTCCACAAATGACGACTTCTGTGGTAGGCTGAAGTATAACCCCAAAGAAGCAAGGAGACTGACAAGTGAATGGACTAAATCAATAAATTCTCTTCTTCCCTTCAGGACCCAAACCATTATCTTCATATTCAAGTCCATTTGATCTGCTTTCTTAGCTTCCCTGTCAGTACCAATCATAGTTGTCATGGCATCTGGGCAATCCTAGGTGTTAGAGGAGGGAAAATCAAGGTGTCTCCTAGGCATCCAAGGGGCCCTTCCAGAAAAGGGCCCCTGGGCAACACCTCGACAATCTGGAAGAGATGCAATGAGAAGGGGGAAAAGGTGGGAGGCTTTCACTGTCAGCTACTTTAATGATACCTTTCAGATTCCAACACCATAAGAGACACTACACTCACTCACACCCAGCTATCAGGACTCCAACTCTGTAAGCACCAGTATATGCCATAAGCTATTCTCCTCCTTCCAAAACAAAATTCTCCATAGCCAATTAAACAAGAAAGCCTTGTTTATAGTGTCGAAAGGTCTTACAGAAAGCTCCACACATGTTTGGAAGGAAAACTTTGTTCCAAGCCGCACATTCATTCACCTCTCTCCACAAAAAAAAATTGAGGTGTTGTTCAAGAACCTTAACTCCGATGTCCATGAAGAATAGAGTGACATAACATACCTTCAGATAAGTAGATCCTTTTCCATCCAAGATGACAACTCGTCTGGAAATTTTCAATTCCTGAATCACACTGGCAGTGCCTTCAAGGGTGCTAACTGCATGACCATGGTCCAGAGAAGGACCAGCCGTTGATTCTATGACATTCATTCAATAGTCATATTTGCAAGGGGCCAAGGACACTACAATATCATCTTAATCCTATACAATGAGGTCAGTAAAATTTCAAAGATCCCAATCAAGCACAAAGTCTGATCTTCTAACGCCAACAGCCCCTTAGTAGTTAAAAAATAAATAATAAAAAATCCCAGTAAATGCTAAATCCATCAAGTAAGCTACAATGCCAGCACATATTCCGGCAAGACCTCTCAACTCTTCATCGAACAAGAATTCCATTACTTTCATCCAGAGGCCCCATTTAAATATCAAAGAGGATGGTTTTCCTATCACAAGCCTAGTACAGATCAGTTTCAGTCGAGCTGGTTCCGCAAATTTAAATCCAGACAGTCCCAATAACAATTCCAGATACTCTTAGCCACTTCAAAAAATTAGGAACATCAACAATTCAATCCTCTAGCAACATAAATAGCTGCGGATGACCAACTTGAATCCTTCCCCTTCGAAAAGAGGAAGTAATCTACCCAAAGACAGTGCTCATGGCTCATGCAAACACTCTGCCCTCAGGCGAGCTTCCAAACCATTCTTGGATCAATGTGATCTATGCAACACACAATATTTGTCTCTTCCACAGTATGAAGAATCAGTTTGCTTGATTTGACCCCTTTCATGGATTAATTCATTACTGACTGGAATTAGTACCGAGAAATTGGGGGGGGAGGGGGTTTTGGCGCCAGGGGCTTGGGGGTTGAGCCCAGCACCTATGAGTCTCTGAAAAAGCAGGAGTTGAATTGATTAACCTCTACCACCTTGATGCAAACTGATTATTTAGGTGCCTGGTTTTTATCTCCCTAATTCGACTTCTCCTATTATCACTGGTCATATACTTCCTGTGACTCTTATAGTTGATGGGAAAGAAGAACATGCAGACATACCATTTCCACTACTTCTTCGCATCATATTGACACTATGCTCTTAATAAAGGACACCTATCTCTAACTTATCTCCCACATAGATCCCAGGAATCCTCCTTTTCTATTTGATGAGTGGATTAACAAATTCGACATTTTGAAAACATATCCAAAAGCAGAAAAGCTAAAAATTAATCAACTAGTAATCCCCAATAGATGAAAACCCCAATCTTGACTAGAAGAATAATTGAAGTTCACAAAAAATTTCAACTACAGGCTAGGACACATGAATTACGCGACTTCTCTGTGTTATATACCTTTCTACTCCATAAAATTCTTCTTTCACATACAACTAAAAGTACTTCTCCAAAAGCTAGGCCATCTTGAATTGCAAAAAAAAAAAACCTGAGTTGTAAAATACCCATCACAGCATCACTTTACACAGAGCAGAAGTAAAATACTTACCGCATTGGAGCTACGGTTGCCATCAAGCTGCATAAACGGCCAGAGCTTCTCAAAAACCTGAGGACTACGATAAGTTGAACCAGGAGGAGGTGGAGACTGATCAACCACAAGTCCCCCAGTTGAATCTTCAAAACTCAAAGAACCCATATACATCAACATCCCTAAAATGTACATGAACGGAGCAAAAAGCAGAATGCCTCGTCTGCGAAGAACAGTGGAAAAAAAAACGTAAGCGAACCACCCCCAAAATGACTCCTGCGGCTTCAGGACACGAGTACCAAATCCAGTGTTCTTGTTGCGGCAATGGCGTAATCTTGGCGACAACGGAGGAGACGCTGAGGCGGTCGGTGTAACTGTCGATGGAGACGCCGGCAAAGAAGGCCTCCCACTGCCAAGCCTGCTGTACCCATGCATTGTGCTGGTGGGGAGGCTCTTCCCCTAAAAACTAAGCAAAAATCACCGAGATCTGATTCTGATGGTTCTTTCTCCAGTTCTTACACGACAACCACCAATCAAACAAAACCCACATTTTCAAGAACCAACAGAAGTGAAAAAAGGCTCTCCAGTCAACCCAGTTAGCAGATATAAGTAAAAGAAGCATACAAAACCAGCAATGGCTGTAGCAGAACAAGAAACCCAAGTTCAGCTTGCAGAGAAAAGCTCAGAGCTTCACTTCAGACGCACAACGACGAAGCAAAACCATTAAAAAAAGTTTATTAATTACAGTACAGAAGAGAGAAGCTTCGCGTGTGTGCGTATTGATCGATTCGTGCAGCTGGGGACGGATAGAGGGGATGGATGGAATTAATGAACTGTGATTGGGATTTGGGATTTGGGATGGGATTTGGGATTGAATTGAACGCAAATGAATAATTGCAGAAAATGAGTTTTTGTGTTTTCTTGAGGACTAGAGAGAGAGAGAGAGAGAGAGAGTGTGTGTGAACCTGGCTGAAAATTTTGAGTTGAGAGAGAGAGAGTGAGTTGAGTAGACAGAGAAAGAGCTTTTCCACCAGTCACAGGTTGCCAGCTTAGCAACTCGTGAAGTGTTAAAAGTCGATTAAATGTGGAGATAGGGAAAGGATTCTTGGGTGGGGCCCGACAGATTGATCGGTGATTTAGGGAACTGACAGGGGCTGCTCACACGTGTTAGATGAAAATGATCAATCAAACGGTTGAACATGGGATGTGTCACTGCGCATGAAGCCTTAGTGCCTTCCGATTCATGGCTAACCTCATGTGATGCTGAAATGCTCATTTATCACTTTTGCATAAAGGATTCCTTAGCAAAAAAAAAAAACTTTTGAATAAAGGAGGGGCATTACCGAAAAAAGAATAAAGGAGAAGCTTTACCCAAATATAAAAATATAAAGGAGACGTTGACGATATAGAGCTGGTCGGACCATTGAACCATAGGTAGTCATTTTTAACCATAGTTAGTTAAAACATGTTGGTCCCACAATTTATGTCTGCCCATTGTTGTTGGAAAGATGTTATACGTGGAAAAGTGGGGCCGCGAAATGACTACCCCGAAGGTAAATTATATTTACCCGATATAGAGCTGGTCGGACCATTGAACCATAGGTAGTCATTTTTAACCATAGTTAGTTAAAACATGTTGGTCCCACAATTTATGTCTGCACATTGTTGTTGGAAAGATGTTATACGTGGAAAAGTGGGGCCGCGAAATGACTACCCCGAAGGTAAATAATATTTACCCTCTTGATGTTTTTATGTAAATTGGCAATAGATTGGTTCGGATTGGTTTTGGTTCGAGTTAAATCAGTTATAGTGTGGAAATGATGAAATTGAAATCAAACTAATAAGAAAATTTTGATTTCAATATGATTTGGTTTTAATTTGGCTTCAGTTTTTTATATCGGTTTGTAATCAGGTTTATTTCAGTTTTTTATGTGATTTGAGTTTAATTTTTCATACAAATTTATACTTTTTTTTTGGGTAAATAAATTTATACATAACTATGCAAAATTTTATTTTTGTTTTGGGAAATTTACCATGCCACCCCTTGGATAATATCACAATGATAAAACCACCTCCTCTGTTTCACCAAATTATTCTCAGACTCTCCACCATCAGTTTTTTTTTTTTTTTTTTTAAGAAAAAATGGTGTTCCATGGTAGTGATCATAGCCCCCAGGATAAACCCAACCCCATTGGTGACCCCTACCATCAGTCACAGTTAAGGAATATACTTTACAGCAACTCTATTTTATTTTAAATACCAAAATACCCTAATTAAATATGAAGTACATAAAATACCCTTATAATAATTTACTATTCTTTTCACTCATTCCAAGACCTAATTTACCTTTCTCCCAAAGATTTGAACCATCGGCGATTATTCAGAGTAGTGGCAACAGCATCAACGATGACCAACGATGGCATCAGTGACGAACTACAACGGCATCGCCTTTTGGAATCCATGAAAATAGCGGCATAGAAACGAAGTGAAAATCAATCTTTGAAAAAAAAAAAAAAAAGGCATATCAGCATTCTACACTTGAAAATCTACCAGCTTTGAAATTAACGAAGAAGTGTGGGGTGGGAGGAAGAACAAATTGCAAAATTAAGCAGCAAAAATTGAAGTGGAAAAAGTAGATGAGGGTTACCAAGAGTTAGATTTACCAGAGACGGTCGTGGTGCCTGGGGCGACCGAAACAGAGCATCTGATAGCGAAAAACTTTCCTTTTCCAAGATTTTGAGACGTCCGAGAAGCAGTACCGAACGGTTCTTCACTGGAAAATCCATAACTTTGGCAGCCATTATTTCTGTCTACAGCTCTTCACTGCTATGCTCGGTTCTTCCTCGTTTTTTGAAATGACGATTTCGTCAAAGTGAACTCCAAGTTGCTTAAAGGGTATAATGGTCATTTTACCTCTTGCTTTAACCATGTGAGTTTTAGTGAAAAGGGTACAGTGATCATTTTACCTCTTGACTTAACCATGATTGTTTTAGTGAAAAGGTTATAACGGTCATTTTACCTCTTGACTTAACTTTGACTGATGATAGGGGGTCTGAGAATAATTTGGTGAAACAGAGGGGGTGGTCTTGTTATTGTAGCATTCTCCAGGGGGTGGCGTGATAAATTTTCCTTTTATTTTTAATGAATTTTGGGCTGTTTCGTCCTTATCAGCTTGGTTTCGATTTCAGTCCAGGTTTTGAGTCGATCTGGTTTGGTTTTGAGTCCATTCGGTTTTCTGGTGCTATTTGATTTGTTATGGTGGTTACAATATCCCAAACTGAAACCATCCCAATAAAGCTTTAGTTCGGTTTGGTCTAGACTATTTTTTGTTTGGTCTGACCAGTTATGTAGATTCAGTTTTGGATTTGACGCCCCTTTCCATTGGCCCATGCGTTGTTACAGGGTTATGTTTCTAGACAGAAAATATTCTCTCATTATTTTTTTTCTTATATTAAAGATTTAAAACTCATACCATCTGTCTTCATTCTTTTGTCATTCTAGAAATGTTCGACCATACTTTTGCCAATTTTATTTGAATTTTATGTTATTTTAAACATGTCGCATCAAACAAGTGTTTTTTGTCATTCGCATTTTAACTACTATGTTTCTAACCCAACCCCATGTTGCTCTTGGATACCCGATCCAACACCAAAAATAATAAATAAAAATCCACCCTAGTTCTACCACAAAGAAGGATGATATTGTTGATCACATCTAAAATTTTATATGCAAATTCAAGCATACCATGTAATGTCATACCCTCTAATATTCATGCACTCATGGCAATCTATAAATTTTTAATGCTTCATTTGCCTCGTAAATCTCCATTTCAACTTAACATGACACATGAGTAGAGGACTTTGGGATTTTTTTTTATCCACATAATTTTAACTCCATTCTTTTTTTTTTTTTGTAATGGAAAAAAGGGTGCTCTATGGTAGTGATCATAGTCCCTGTATAGCAAGCAGAGCTTTCGCAGAACCAATGGGCAATAATGGGGATGCCAAGACTCGAATCCACAACTAGCCGACTTGAGCGGTGATGGGTTGAGGGCATTTTCACCACTAGGCTACCAGCCCCATTGGTATTTCAACTCCATTCGATATACCACGTGATAGAAGTAAGCTGCAAGAGTCCACATTTACTATGATTGCAATTTGAACTTGAAATGCCCTAGCCGGACCCATTTTTGTCCAAGCTTGGGGTTGGGATTTTCAGCCCAGAGGCCACGCTAGGGTTGAAGAAATCCTAGCCCAAAGTTGAGCCATGAACGATTAGGGCTGAGGCTTTGGGCTACATATTCAATTTCTGTTATTCCATGTAATATTATACATGTCCAAACAGTCCAATCGTCGAAAGCATAAAGAAAGATTTAGATTTAATGTGGCTACGATGATAAAGATTTTATGTTCTACGATGGTAAGCAGTCTATACTAGTTTTTACCAAAAAAAAAAAGCAGTCTATACTAGTCTATACTTCCATATTCAATATAGGCTTCAAACTTTTCTATTTACCCATTAAGGCCGTTTGTTTAGAAGGGATTATGGGGTGGGATAACCTGATGTATGAGACCCACATTGTAATGGGGTGAATGATAGGAATGAAAATGTAATTATAGCATCCCACCTAGCCTCGTTTGATTGGGCGGAATGGTTCGAGAACAAGATTGAGGAGAAAGGGAGAGAGATGGGAAAAACCTATTTATTCTCTTCAGTTTTTAGCTTCAATGAAAGCTAACCCTTGCAGCAACGAATTTGTTTTGACCCTAGAATGAAACCCATTAGATGTAAACACTTTCTTCCCATCTTGATTTGGATTAAGGGAGTTCCCGCTCCTCTTTCCCCCAAGAAAAGATAGGATTATATCAATGATCTTCTTCTTATCCACATACTACAATCACACACACAAACGAAAACAAGAGGATAGCGCAAGGAAATAATCATGTGATGGATATGGTATTACCATAGTGGAAAAGAAATGAAGAGAATACAAGAGGGTAGTGTGGCTTTAAATAAATTGAACCGAGGAGAGGAGCAATATCTCGCCTAATATTTTTCGTCTAGTGAAAATCCTAACACTAGTCTCTGCAACAGCTGTCGAAAAAAATACAAAAAGCGTTGAAGAAGATAAGAGAGTAACCGTTGGCAAATTCCACATTTCCACCCTGGAAAAGGTGGGGTGGAAGAACATGTTTTGCAAGGATTGTCTACTATCACTCCCAACCCATTAAACAAACATCTCGCAATTCCTTGGGGTTAGAAATACAATAATCCCACCCCTAAAACCCCACCCCATCCAAAACCCTCTCTTCGAACAGGCCCTAATTGTTTTGGGCAATAATATTCAGGCCCAGGAAGATTTGATTGGGCTGGATGGGCTGAACTTGAATTGGTGGTTTAGGTTTCTTAACTGGGGTTCAAGATGGGGCCGAGCTAGAGTAGCACCCCAAACATTTCCTTAATTCGTTAGCTACAACTATGTTCAGAATCTTCAGAACCCCTATTTGGTATACATTTTAGAGAAGCTATGTCATCCTCATGCATATGATGAAATGGACTAGTAGTACTTGGACTGCAAGGGACCTAAATAACTTATTTAGGAAATTAATTCCTATGGAATAGTCCAACATTTTCCACCGATCTTGATTTCATTATCTGATGGGGTTTTCTTATCGACACCCCTCAAAGTGTCAAATAATTTGTAACCTTAATTTTTTTACCTTTTTAGTATAGTACGTTTGTTTTCTAATGCGAATAAATATTATAATTTCACATATGTACTCGAAAGATATGTAAGATAATGATAGTTTTTTTCTAATGATTTAATGACAAGTCATTCATTTTTTTTAAATCATAGAACGTCAACTCCCAAACATTTATGAGTTGGACAGACTGTTTCTTAATTTGTGCCGAAACAATTCATAAAGCACAGGCCGAAACGGGTGAAATTAAAGG
>NW_024868052.1:133927-157457 GCF_013358625.1 Macadamia integrifolia
GAGATAATGGCTTACTTTTTCACATTCATCTCGTAAATAATGCAATTATTGATAGAAAAAAGAATCATGATATGCATTTTTCGTGTAATAGCTAAAGTGTTACGTATGTTCGGTGGAGATCATATTCACTCTGGTATTGTAGTAGCGAAACTTGAAGGGAAAAGAGAAATCACCTTGGACACTTAAAAAACTTTTGGTAACAAAAGGTCAAGGCAATTAAAAAGGTATGAAGTTATAAATGACCCCATAGATCGAACGAATTGTCAGTTATACAGTCCAGTTACGTAAATAGACATAATGAGTCTTTTTGACACTTCATTTTCAATTATCATGTTCTAAAAAAGATTTGCCTACCTAGTCATTTTAAGATTAATGTGAACGGAAAGATTAATTACAATTTCATTTCAAGATTGTATTATAGATTCGTTCAACAATAGTGAGATTCCAAAATCAAATTTAAGAAAATCATCATATGAGTTCTACAATTGTGTTTTTCATCTAGTTTAAGAGAAATTTGATTTTATTTAATTAAAAAAAATATCCAACCCCCAACATTTAATGTCACCTTCACTTTTGCAAAAATGTTGAATCTATTCCTACTTACCCTTGTCAAGTTGATCCAATTCAATTAAAACCTGCAAATGGTCGTAAACTTATCATCACTGATGGTAGCTTCTTACTGTAATGTATTTAACATATAAGGGTTATGCAACAATCAATGTGTGAGGTCAGATTAGTTGATGACTGCTGATTATCAAGCTTGGATTGATGAAATCCAATTGAGATTGATCTCCTAATGAGTATTATGTGTTTCAGTTAACTAACTTAAAATGTAAAGACTTAAATAGACATACGTATAATTAGGCCTTATCATGGAAGAATACCAATTATATTTTGTTTTAGGGTTAATCTCTACTCCCACCTATATAAAGGTAATTATACCTATTAGTATCTATTGTCACAAGTTGTATAAAGAAGTGAGGAAACAATACTGATAAAAGGAAAAAAAATGCTCGAGGAATTCTTTGACAAATGATATGCATCCTTGTATAATTCTAATCGAATATCCATTATTGTAGTATTGTAGCATTGTTGGTGTTCTTTGATTTGAGATATTTATTCTATGAAAAATTCTTGCAATTGCTGCTAGGGCGAATATGATTGAATCTTTGAACAAATAAGATATCATTTTTTGGAATTCTCTTTTTGATTCAGATTCAAATCCATACAACCAATCTTGAAAATCAATGGATTTGTTTTTCTTCTTAAGTAGTCAATAAAAAAAAAAAATGGCGTGGAGCCCTGCGGGCCTGCACGGCCATCAATTCTCCTTCAGCTACAATGCAAAGGGATTCTCCCCGAATATATATATATATATATATATATATTTTATATTAATGATGGGTATTAAATGAGAACTATTCAACTTTCACTGAAAGCAGTGAAGAGCACTAAACACCCCCGTGTGAGTGGCCCAAGGTATGCCTAGTGAGAGTCGAACTTAGGATGTTTGAGTTTACGGCTCATATCAAGTTCATTGTTCATCAACTGCGCTATCCCCTTGGGTTCTCCCCCAATTTCTTTATTACCCTATTTTGACAACAATAGAATAACTTAAAAGCAGAAAAATGTTTGTTCATCCTGTACTTGTAGTGGCAAAATTGAAAATCGAAGAAGGGTAAATAATTT
Source organism: Macadamia integrifolia (assembly GCF_013358625.1). Taxonomy (NCBI): domain Eukaryota; kingdom Viridiplantae; phylum Streptophyta; class Magnoliopsida; order Proteales; family Proteaceae; genus Macadamia; species Macadamia integrifolia. Next base: position 135,617 of record NW_024868052.1, read on the forward strand.
GTTTGTAATGGTTTTCCGGCATATTTTCTATTCCCTGCATGGTTTCAAGTATCGATTTGATATCGACCATATCGTATTGGTAAACTAATCATTAATCTCTGATCCTTGATCGATTTGGATCGATTACTTGTGTTGTTTCAGGGGTAAAACAGTAAAAAAAAATGATACATTTAAAAAAAAATAAGGGCAAAACCGAGTGATACTTAATACGAATCAATATCGGCAGATATCAATACCATCCCCTAAATCGATTGTCTCCTGAGAGCTAGAGTCTTTTTTTACTTAGAGTAGGCTGACTGTTCGACGATCAATTTCATGATTGGTGTACACACTAAGAATCGTCCCACCAAAGAACGTGTCGAAGTAGTGTATGCATACGCTATTTAGACTCTAAAGTTATATATATATATATATATATAATGATGTAATTATATATGAGAAAACAGACTCCACCCGTAGTTTGACTACAGTTGATATAATTGATGCGGAATCCAAATATGATTTTTAAGGGTGGAATTTGTGGTGACAACCTGCAGGGTTTGTTGTTTTTCTAATTTCTTCCCTAACAGAATGTGAAATATTACCTTTTGATTTGTGAGAAGCAGTGGAAGAATTAGTAGTGGATTATCAAACAGAATATACTACATGAACGGGGAGTGAAGGCTGTTTATATCTTCATTCTAGGTTTCAAAGCAGATCTCTTAGCTTCCTATATAGCGACGATCAAGCGTGCCATAGCAAGACAAATCTTGAACAGTCGTTGCAATCTGACGATTGAGATTCATTACTTTTTCACTTCTCTGTCGATCGGTTTTTATTGATTTTCTCAATAAAGTAAAGAGGGAGTGGATACGGTTCCCTTTTGCTGATTATATGTGGTGGGTGGCCGGAGGAGATGGTGAAGCCGCGAGGTAGTGGAAAAGAAAAAAAACGTACACATCAAGCAAGAGTCTTTGTCAAGGGTTTTGGGTTTAAAATAATGGTGGTAAAAGTGGGGTGGAGCGAGACGGTGATATGGAAAGAAGTGGAGGGCAAAAATATCGATCCTCCATCACCGGATGGGTGGAGAGGGTTGGTGAGGGATGAAGATGTGAGACACAAAAAGAGTGAAACCCTAGGTTGCTTTCCAGTTGGATAGGATTTGAATCTCTATTAAAAAAAATTTGACTGTGATGAGGATTCAACACTTGGCAGGAATAATGGAAACGAAAATTTAGGGGTAGATTTGAAAATAGCATATAAGAGTAGATTTTTGAAAAAATTACATGATTACTCACTTTTAGGTTTTCTTTTACAAAATTACCCACAAAAATTTTTATCAATAAAAATATCCAAAATTAGGTTTCTCTTTACAAAATTATCCATTTTAAGTTTAAGTTAACAAAAATACCCAAAATTGAGTTTGGGTTTACAAAACTACCCACTCAAACTTTTAGTAATAAAAAAATACATGATATATATGTGAAAGATGAAGAATCACTATTTTGGGTAGTTTTGTAAACCAAAACCTGATTTTTGGTATTTTTGTTAACTGGAACTTTGGGTGGATAGTTTTGTAAAGCCAAACCTAATTTTGGGTATTTTTGTTGATCAAAACTTTTTGTGGATAATTTTGTAAAGGAAAACCCAAAAATGAATAATCATGTAATTTTTCCTAAATTTTTTCTCCCGAGATTCTATTTCCCTGGTTGTCATCAACTCAGGCAACAGTCAAGCTTCGTTCTCCTTTCTTACTTTGATATCAATGAAATGCCACATATGCATAGTGGACCCCACAGTTCAAGATATTCCATTTGAAGTGCAGTGAACTATACCACACAGGCTTAAAAATGTCTTAAAAGTGTTAAAAAAGACCACCACTTATATGGGTTTCGTGGCTCATACACAGAAGACGTGAGACTAACCCATGGTTCGGTGGTTCTATATGTAATACATAATCAATGGGTAGTTTGGTAATCTGAATGGAAACCCAATTTGATTCTTAATTTTTGGTGGGAACATATGGATGGTGGCTTTTACCAACGGTAGAAGTATAAAAAGTAAAAAAGTAAGAAAAAGTAAAAAAACTACCATGCACAGTGACTGTGCCGACTTTTGTATATGGAATCGCCAGCTCGATTCCAGAATACGCGTTTGAATCATTTTATCTCTCAAGTTTCGAAGCAGATTACTCTGAGCTTCTCATATGGCGTCGATTGAGCGTGTCAAAGTAACACAAATCTTGGACAGCCGTAGCAATCCCATGATTGAGGTTCGATTAGTCCTTCCCTTCAATTCTCTGTTGAACGCGAGATCTGTTTTTTTTTTCTCTTATCAACCATGGGTGTGGATTATTTGTAGGCAGAAGTTCAACTAACAGACGAGATCCTCACCAGAGCCACAGTTCCTTTTTATGAATCCACTTGTGAGTTTATCAGTTCTGATAGAAAGAAATGAAGTCTTCATCTTCGGTTTTTAATTTCCACTTTAACTCGGCTTTTGTTTTTTTTTTTTCCCCTCCCTCTTCCAGTGCTTCTTGGTGGATTCAAACAACATGATAAATGGCCCGAAAGCCAGGTAATAGATTTTCTGATGGTGTGTCTGTTCCTCCTCTGTATTCCTTTTTAGCTGCAGAGTGACTAAATGGATATATCTTCTTTTTCTGGTATATGCTAGTTCATAGCCCACTAAAATGTATGGAACTGGATTTATTCTACCTAATTTCCTTGGATTGCCGGTAGTAATATTTTGTTTTAATAATTCTTGAGCATCTTTGGGTTATACTTGTTTGTCAGAATTTTCTCCATCAATGCAATCTTGTTTACTGACTACTAGTTTCTCTGCAAATGTAGGATTTTGAGAAAATCAATCGTATTATTGGTCCAGAATTGATTGGCAAGGTTTGTTTAATCCAAGTACTTCTTAGCCAAAAAAAAAAAAAAAGGTCTGATGTTTTTAGTTCAATTTTGATTTGTTACTCGGAGCTCAACCAATTTGGGTTATAACTCACAGTCTCTGGCTCATGAATAGAATTTTGAAAAGTGCTGTACCATTGATTTTAAATAATTTGTAGAAGCATACATTATTAATTTTCTTCTATCTCTGCTGCATCTGAACCACTATCTTCTCGTGTAATTGTTTTAAACAGAACCCTACTGACCAAACTGGTATTGACAACTGCTTGCTGCAACTACTTGATGGAGCAGTTAATGAAGAGGTTTGTTTTAAACAGAAGGTGTTTGACATGGTTCCCATTGTTAACTTGAATACACTTCTGTGCTTGATGCAGTTTCATTCAATTTTTCTTAATCTTATTTCAGCTTAGAGCAATCGGATTGGCAGTTTCTATAGCAGTCTGCAAAGCAGGGGCTCGTGTTATGAATATACCACTTTATGAGGTATGTAATGCACAAGCACCGTTTTCATGTAGGGTCATTGGATTTTCATTTTGTTCTTTTTGGTTTTGTTAGGTGTTTATGGTATTTTCGTAGTGTCCCCGGTTACCTGGCCCTAAATATACATTACTCAATTGGGATGCGAATTTAGTCTAATGATGCCAAATATGTTCCTTCATACAAATATTACTTCCCTTGGCGAAGGCATTACATGGTCAATTCAAACCATCCAATAGCTGTTGGACCTCGGCATTGGGTTATGCCAGTTGCCTCAGTACACTTTTAGCCTTACAGAATTACCTTCTGCAGTAACAATAACTTTGAATTGAAATTTTTTCTTATATAAGTCCCAGTAAAAGCAGGGTAGTCAGTCCCAACTGATTTCAATTTGGGACAGAAAGAATTGGCCGGATTGGTGAGGAATCAGTAAGAATTGGCCCAAATATGCCCTAAACCTAGTTTTTGAAAGGTGATCGGCCTTGGCTGATCTGATCCTGACTTTGAAACCCTGAGTAAAAGAGGTTGTTTGCTTTTTTTATTATTAGTTGTGTTGTTATTATTTGGGTGCTATGTTGTGGGGTTTATCAACTTTTAGAAGAAGATAAGATTGTTTATGAAGATTTGAACTACATAGGTCATGTAGCAAAATGCTAGTGGGCTGTGTTTCCCTTGTTACTTACCTCTTCCTCCAACTTAAGAAAGGAAATGAAATTTGTTGGCGATTTGAGATTTTCCTTTTATAGGTGGCACTTATTATAATTAGCCATAACCCGTCAATCCTTTTGTGTGGATCCTCATGCTCATCCTTGCTTGGAATCTACATGTAGCTGACCTCATTAAGTTGGGATAAGGTTTTGGATGTTGTTGTTGAGATTTTCATTTTATATGAGAATTATGGACTAATGTTGCTTTCTCTTTGTGATGCAGCATATTGCCAACCTTGCTCGAAACAAGACCTTGGTGATGCCAGTTCCTGCTTTCAATGTCATCAATGGTGGATCACGTGCAGGAAACAAACTTACAATGCAGGCAATGCTTCTGTATTTCTATTCATCATACATCTAATACAAGATGTTCCATCTTGGTTTTCAATTTATTATTGGCATATGATTGCAGGGGTTCAAGATCCTACCCGTGGGAGCTTGTTCTTTCAGAGAGGCCATGGATATGGGAATGAGAATATATTTCCATTTGGAGGTATGCATCTCACATATCATCTGTTTGTTACTAAGTATGGATTGTTGCATTTGCATATTCAGTCAATCTAAATTATCAGTTGCTCTTTGTATACAACTTAACCTTCCTTGCTCACCCTCCTGTATGGAATTTCCAACTGCAAAACAAAGTATATAGTTACTCTGTTGGGAGAAATTGGAAAGATTTTGTCAAGGATATTCAAAGTATGCATGGCATACTGTGGAGAAATAGACATACCGTGATGGAAATAGGGGACTTGGAATTCATTATTGCCATACATTTTTCATACAGCTAGAAGGGTATGGATCCACCATCTGATGAGTGTCACTAAGAAGATAAATAGAATGAAATGTGCCTTGATGAGACCCCGTTCCTAATAATACAAGCAGTTGACTTCCCTTTTGAACCATTTGTTACTTCTTTCCATCCTTATAAAGAAAAACAGATTGTGTATTTCTCATACTCAGATTTGTATCTTGTGTTATTGTGTTAAGCAAAATTGTTAACATTTAAGTACTTTTAATGGGGTTGGCAGGAATGCATATCTGGGAGCCTAGTTTACACTGGACCAATCCCTCAGTGAAACCCAATGTATGGCTGGGATCCCAGCCTTTTTTTCTGGTGTCAGAATTAAGGGTGCTATTTAATGCCTTTTCTATTCTTGTCATCCAGTGTATAAATTCAATAGGTACACAGAATTCATCTCATATTTTCCTCTTGTACCCAACTCATCTGAATAGAACAGAAGATTTGTTAATTGTTCTATAAAAGATCACCTATTACTTAGATCTCACATTTTCTGTGTATTGGATACATACTGGTTTAAGAGTGACTCTGTCGTGGCTTTACATTTGTATGATAATTGCACCATATTTTACAGGCTGTGATAAAGACGAAATATGGCCAAGATGCAACAAATATTGGTTATGAAGGTGGCTTTTCCTCCAGCATTCAGGTGAGCCATTTCTGAATGATGATGTGGCTTTGTTTTGTTCTAGTGAGTTAATAGTGTTGTCTTACTTTGTTTGTAAACATATCTCATCTGCTAGCATATTTGTTTTTAGCTTGATTGTCGTGCTTTTTGTGAGTTCAGGGGGACAATGAGGCACTTGGGTTGCTCAAGACAGCCATTGATTATGCTGGTTTAACTGGAAAAGTAAGTTCTTGAATTCTGGCAATTGAATTACATTTTTATTAACATTCCCTAAGTTCACTGCTGATTTTCTAAGTGCCAACTAAAAAAAAAAAAATTGTCTTTCTCCCCCAGGTGGTTATTGGAATGGATGTTGCTGCTTCTAAGTTTTATGGAACAGACAAAACATATGATCTGAACTTCAAAGAAAAGGTCTCTCTCTCTTCCGACTCCCTTTCCCACTTCCTTTTATCTATGGATGGGCGTTAATGTTTGAATGAGTGTTTATGGGTATCGATTTGGTTTAACTATTCGAGTTGATGCAGAAAAATGATGGGTCACAAAAGATCTCAGGAGTTGCCCTTAAAAGCATTTACAAGTCATATGTGGCTGAGTACCCAGTCGCTTCTATTGAAAATCCATTTAACCAAGATGACTGGGAACACTACTCTAATCTTACCAGTGAAATTGGAGAGGGAGTACAGATTGTGGGAGATAATCTCTTGGCTAACCCAAAGGTCAGTATCAAGAAGTTGGTGCTTTTCCTAATCATGTAGAAATGTCTTTGTGCTAGTATCCTTGACAAGAGCTAGGGACGCATACATGAAAACAACATAGAACACACTAAAAGAAAATTATTTGAAAATTCTAATCTCTCTTCATGTGCAACTCATATTCACAGACAGTCGAGAAGTTTATCAACAAGACAACATGCAATTCCCCCTTTCTCAAGGTGAAGGAGTTACTGATTCGTTTATGCATTAGAAAGAAAGTAGAGACTGAGGGAGAGATCACTATCCCAAAGGTCAGTTATCAACAATTTGATGCTTATACTAATCATGTAGAAATGTGTTTGTGCTAGTGTCCTTGACAAGAGCTAGGGAATGCATTAGTGAAAACAACATAGAATACTATATATAGTTATATAGTTATATATTTATGTATTTGCAATTCCTAATCTCTCTTCTTGTACAATTCATATTTACAGATGGTTGAGATGGCAATCAACAAGAAATCATGCAATGCCCTTCTTCTCGAGGTACTGATGTTTTCCTTTTGCATTGAGGATCTGAATTTTTGTTGGAAGGATGGAGATCAATCTTAGGTTTTAAGATAAGTAGAGCAAGGACAGAATATTTGATATGTAACTTTACTCACACTAAGATGGATAACGATATGGTGAAAATTGAGGAGAGGGAAATACCGCAGAGTGACTATTTTAAATATTTGGGGTCAACTATAAATAGAGGATGATGTTCCACAACTAATTGAAGTGCGATGGAGGAAGCAGATAGGAGCATCCAGAGTGTTGTGTGACCAACTTATCCCTTTAAAGCTTAAAGGAAAATTAAATGGGACAGTCATATGACTGGTTATGATGTATGGGGCCGAATGTTGGATAGTTAAGATGCGTCATATAGATAAGCTATGTGTAGCAGAGAAGATGATGTTAAGATGGATGTGCGTCAAAACTAGGAAAGATAATATAAGGAATGATCATAATAGAGCTAATTTCAGAGTTGCCCCGATCCATGATAAGCTCTGAGAAAGTCATTTGAGATGGTATGACCATATTCAACGGAGGATTAATCTGATTCAAATTGAAGGAACTAAAAAGAGTTACTAAAATTACCATAGGATAGGCACTGAGGAAAGACATGCATAGTTTAGGCCTTGTCTCAAGTAGACCTAGAATACAGCTGATTGGAGGGCATGTACCTGACCCCATTTAACTGAGATTTTACTTATTTGTTGTTATTGTGTAACTTTCCTTTCACTTTTACTTTGCCTATTTTATCCTTGCACGGATTCACGTACCTGACCCCATTAGGTTGGGATAAGGCTGAGTTTGTTGTTGTATCAATCTCTGTTTCCATGGTTTATGACAGGTTAATCAAATTGGGTCTGTTACTGAGAGCATTGAAGCTGTGAAAATGTCCAAGCTTGCTGGTTGGGGTGTCATGGCCAGCCACCGCGGGTCTGAAACTCAAATCTTTTATTTCTTACATGGGACTATTTATTTTTCTATTCCAATGCCAACATTATGACATGGGGGTTGTATTTACTCTTGTAGTGGAGAGACAGAGGACTTCATTGCAGATCTCTCTGTGGGTTTGGCAATGGTAATTTTAGTGGATTTCGTATTAGTTTACTGGGTAAAATCAATCAAGTAACTGAAGCCATTGCTTCATTCAAAAAATGACTCTTTCCAACTTTTTTCTTCTTCAAATCAGGGTCAGATCAAGACCGGAGCTCCTTGCTGGTCAGAGCGTCATGCAGTGTACAAGAAGGTAGCTTTTTTATTTCATGATAGTTTGGCTTAATTTCTTTCATGAGATAGGCATACCTAAAAGGTTATGTAACCTTTAGTCATGGCTTACATATAATGCTGGAGCCAACTGTGGTAAAGGCATAATTGTTTATTTACATCGTTCTTCTGCAGCTCATGCAGATCGAAGAGGAGCTTGGGTTAGAAGCAACTTATGCTGGAGCCAACTTCCGCAAGCCTGTTGAGCCTTACTAGATTTTGTTAGAGACGATTGTGTGTGTGGCATTATGTAGAGATCTGTGTAGCTTTTCCTTGCAACCAATAAGTTAATTGGTGTTGGTTCAAATCCCTTGGCACGTCAAATCTGAATTCTGTCAGTAAAATTCCTATTTGCTGTTGGATTCTTCATATCTGATTCCAATAGTTGAATTTTCCAAAGCTTTTGTTCTTCATTAAAATATATCACGGAATGCATGCTTCACAGGTACATACATATATAAAGAAAACATCAAAAGAGGGCTATGAACATGGCATGGTAGGCATATATAATCATTTAAAATGTTTTCAGGAAACACCAAGGGGTAGCCGAGTTGGAAAGGGACCTTCGTCTCAGGAAGCGTGTGGTTCTGAGTTCGACTCTTCTTACCTCCTTGGGGCCATTCACACGGGGTGTTTAGTGCTCTTCACTGTTTTTGATGAAAGTTGAATGGTTCTCATTCAAACCCAGTATGACTTGGTCTATGCAGTTGTGGAGTCAGTGTGGACCCGCGGGACTAGTCAAGCCGAAGGCTTGAATACCTGTCATTAGCAAAAAAAAAAAAAAAAAAAAAAAAAAAAAAAAAAAAAAAAAGAAGTGTTTTCAGGATTTCACAGTACCCACAGTATGATTGCAATATGAACATGAACCATCTGAAAGCAGAGACCAATGCTCTGCTGCTGGTAATGTGGATGCAACAGCTGGACCCTATCTACTCAACCTTGAGACCTTTAGTACTCTTTTGTGGTATTCTCATTAGCCTATTTTATCTATATTAGCTACATTTAACTCTTCTAGGAAAATACAATTATAACAAATCTAAAATCTTTTATACTGTTTTCTTTTCACTTTGCCTTTAGTCTGATATGTCTATGCTTATGCTTCAGTCAAAGGCATAAAAATTTTGCTATCTTAAGAAATTGATTGAATCCTCTATAGTTTAGGTCAAATTATACTCTAGTGTATCGAGCGATCATCCATACTAATAGGATTGAATCCTTTCGTAAATATAGGGTACCAATCCATTTTGTGCTCAATCAACTCTGTAACAGACTCAATCTGAACTTTGTAATCTCACTTTGTATATGTTTCTACACCAAATCAAGAAGAAAGAACAAAGGTTGGTATACTCATTTATGTTTTGTGTGGAAGAGTACAATTCCTTGGATTGTTGTCCTTTTGCAAAGGGCTTCCCTGGCTCTTGTCTTCCCCCCCTTTGGGTTTTATTGATTTGGCTATAAAGCCACCTCTAATGGTGAACTTCTGTAAGTTCCCTTCTTAATGGACAGGATTAGTTCTCTCCATGGCTGTTGGCTCCGTTGTGAGCTAGAGGTAAGTTGATTGTGAAGGTCTGTCACACCCTGTGTAAGGTAGGTCTGAGGAGGAGTCAATCCTTGTTTCCTGGGCTGTTTGGGATGCTGCTACTGTATCATCTAAGGGGACCCCCTGTCCCATCTAACCAGTTTGATGAAGATCTTTCTTTGGATCCGTTTGTTAAATAGGATTTAATTCTCTCTAATGATTTTTCCTCTAACTAGCCACATGCATATTGCAACATCTGAGAATACGCAATCCCAAATTATCACTGTTGAAGGGAGAATTGTTGGAGAGAATCTTAATACTGTTTAAATATGGTTTTAAATCTTATCTTGGCGACTGTTAAGACTTTTTGTTGGCCGATTATGTTTATGGAATAATTATTAGTCTTCTCCATTGAATGCGGCTGATCCTTTGGGACCACATCCTGCCTCCGTGGGTGGATGGTGATTTGGTAAAGCTTCCGGAACTTTCCAATTTGAATATGCTTGCTCGCGCTCCCCATCGGTCAAGAATCTCCAGAACGTTGCCCGGTTGGGTGGCATTCTATCACCCAAATATTATGGAAGAAAGCCGTGTGTGCCTTGTGATTTGGTCTTCCTCTCCTCCCTCCTTTATTTCTCAGCTTTTGTTGGCGGATTTGACTGGAGTCGCTTTCCGGCGTTATGTAATCCGGGATTCTCCCTCTAATTAATTATTAAAGAAAAAAAAAAGTGTGTACTTAGGCCCACTCTACCACGGTACCACCCATCCTATTATTTTTTTTATTTTTTTTATTTTCTTCTGGTAATAATTATTGTCCCCTCCAACCATGCTAACATTTGGAGAGCCCAAACGCATTTCAAATGGTGGACGCTTTCAAACTTGAATTAAGGAAACCCAATATTGTTAGGTCCAATGGCCCTTTTGGAGGAGGCTGGAACAGAGCCCGGATCCTCTCTTCTCCATATGGCTGTACCCTCCAGCCTCATCTCACACCATTCAGGGTCGTAGGTACAACTTGATAGAGATAAACCATATTCGTTCAATTACGTTTTCATACGAGATCATTCACATACGTCCCTTTCATTGCCACGTGGACTCCACTCCATATCTTTCTTCACAACACAGGTCACTAGATTGAGTGGAGTCCAATTGGCAATGAAAGAGGTGTACGTAATGTTCTTGTGCGTGATCCAAGCTCCTTGTTTCTTGTCTTATTTTCAAAATTTTTTTAAGTTTATATGATTTATCATTTTTAAGAGTTTCGTTGTCTTGCATGTCTTAACACTACACGGTGAAAATGACAACACTTTCTTTATCCAAAAAAAAAAAAAATGACAACACATTTTACCCAAAATAGAAAATGACAATGCTCCACAAAGCGAGATTGAGGCTATGTACATTATGATCCCCCTAAGACCCCACAATGGCAAGAACTTTGTGCACTGGGTACATCATCCTTTTAACAATTGGTATTTAGATCAAGATTTATCTCGGCTGATATCAATATGCATCAACCTAAATCGGGCAGGATATAAGATGGATTACAAGTATTTTTCTTTAAGAAATCAATTTTTTTTACCATTGGTCCATATTGATTCATCGATATGTGATCGCCCCTAGAATTGGTATTGCCCTCTGGCTTCTCTCTTGATTCCAATACAAATAGCTCAATTCGGATGAGCCAATATTGATTCATCAAACCATGGTTCCCATCAGCTGGATTGAGATCCTCTCCTGAGCATTGATCGTCCCAGGTCTTGCCCATAGTTATCTGAACGAATGACACATGTTCAAGTGTTGATCCAATAATTGTGCTTCTATCGTTCATAATGTAGGCACCCTCTCAAAAGTCATTAGGTCAACGTTTGAACATGAGTTGATCGCTCAAGTCGCTATGATCAGACAAGGGCGACCAGGCTCAGGACAGGAGCCGGATCCCCATCGGCTTGCTCTAAGTTGGCAGGTGAAATGACAGTTTTACCCGTATGTACGAAGACGATTACATTGGTGAACTCCTACGCATTTACCCAAATAGCCCTAGCCCGTTCAATGCCAGAAGCTCCGCTACCCAAAAGTGAGTGAACGAAGGAACATGAATGAAATAAGAGCTGACGCTGACAGTGCGTGAACAAAGGAACAAAATGAGTTTGCGACGCCGGAGTTTTCAGTCCGAAATGGGTTCGTCGTCGATGTCGGGGGAAGAGCTGAACCTGACAGTGCGTTGGAGTCGAAAGGAGTACAAATTGCAAGTTCGCAGCGACGACACCGTTGGAGAACTGAAGCGGCGGATCTTCGAGGTCACAAACGTAATCCCCAAAGAAGGTCCGCTATCCAAAGTCGGTTCAAAACTCTCCGATGATTCCCTTCTACTTTCACAACTTCGCCTCAAATCTTCCGTTAAGATGACTATGATCGGGTAATATACTTAGCTAAGCTTCTGAAACCGCCCATCAATTAATTATTGCTTTCTTGCTTTTCACTTGATCATTGCACTGTTCCAGGTTTATTGAGTTCAATTTCTTTCATTTTTCAGTTAAAAAGACTGATTCGGAGTAATGTACAGACTGAACATGATTTTATGTGCACGCCAATCTTCTCAATCTTCCCTGTTGTTTATTTTCTTAATTTTCTCTTGACCATTGTACTGTTCTAGGTTTATTGGGTTCAATTGCGGAAGAAAAGATTGATCGTTGATACTGCATGCTTTAGGTCCTTTCGATTTTTTAGTTATTGAGACTGATTCAGAGTAAAATATAGAACGAATCAACATGATTTTAAGTTCCAATTGTGTGAACACGTCAAATTGAGTGATTTGGTGTATGTTATAATGGATTATAAGCTGAGTTGAGGTCTAAGAAACTAATGCTAATAGCCATCAAAAGCAATTTGAAAGCTGACTGTTATAATTATCCTTATGATAATGCAACCGGACTTGTTAAAGTCGTAAATTTCGATCTCAAAGAATATGTGGCTTTGGCTGCAAAGAGTTTATCAATATGATTTTGGTCAGGAATGATAAATCATGATCATGGACTGATGGACAGAAACAACATGCTTGTTGAAGTTGTCTATCTTGATCTTTTTATGCGATCAGAATATTCAAAATATATTCCCTGACATCTGTTCTGAGTGGATTTAATGGATTTTTGAAGTTTTCTTTTTGTTGCTGAATATTGTTAAAGTGATTTGTAATTTGTGTGCCGGTTAAAGTAAGTTTGAATTTTGGCTGGTTTAGTTTTCTTCTGTTGATACTCAAATTCTTGATTTAGTAGAGCTATTCCTTTTGATTTTATCTTAGGGGAACTTTATAGTTGGTTCCATTTTCTCGTACATTGAGTTCAAATGGGTTCATCTAGGCATATGTGTATACCTAGTCTAGTTTGCTAGAAATAAATTTTTTTTTTTTGCTAACGAAGGGTATCCAGGCCTTCGGTCTGACTAGTCCCGCGGGCCCATACTGATCCCACAACTGCATGGACCGGGTCATACCAGGGTTGAATGAGAACCATTCAACTTTCACTGAAAGCAGTGAAGAGCACTAAACACCCCCGTGTGAGTGGCCCAAGGCGTGCTTAGTGGGAGTCGAACTTAGGACGTCCTAGTTTACGGCTTGTACCAAGTTCGTTGTTTGTACCAGTTTGCTAGAAATAACTATTTAAGCTTGAACATTTGAATTTGTTTGCATGTGTGTGTGCGTGAGTGCTATAAATTTGACGGCTTGATGATTTGAATAACATCTACAAGTTGACTATAACAACTCAATGTTATTTTTCTGAGTGTCTTTCTTGTACACATTTTTTTCTGTATTTAAAATGAATGGAATTTGGGGCACACCCTTTTCAACCTAATAACATGACTTATGGCTTATAAACCTAAATAAGCTATAGTCCCAGTTGTAGATTTATAATGGCAAGGCAAACTAAGATTTTAATTGCAATTTTTTGCTTGAGTGTACTGGTTTATATATTATATACAGATGTAATGCTTGTTGTATCACTTATCCATAAAGCCCAAGATTTATGCCTCCAGCATACCTCTTATTGATGAATTTATTTTATTATTTATCCCAGAGCAGTAGCAGTCTTCTCTTTCTGAATTACACCGTTCTCCTTTCTTCATTAATCTATATAAATATTTTATGCTTCCATATTCCCAAAACATTCTTTGATTTCAAATTTTCAGTAAGCACTTTAACCTATTCAGCATCGAATCCATGCAGTCCGGACATTGTCTAACAATTGTTCTTCAGTTCTTTCACATTAGGTGTGGAGTCTAGTAGGGAGTCGGTCACTTCCATGGAAAATATCATTTAAATATGCAAGAGTACAGACTTGTGTCGGAAATAATTCACCTAAAATTTTTTGATGTAATTTTATAACTTCTTCAGCACCTTCAGTCGAAATTATAAGTTAACTTTTGTTTTGTCGATGGGTGTTGCTTTCCACGTCATTTACACGACTATCTTTCCAAAGGTATTTCTTGTAAGTTCAATCTAATTGTCAATTCTGAAACGGTCGTTGACTTGCTGCTGTGGTGTTCTAGAATCTGTTTCCTATCATTAAGACTCCAAGGAGTGTCAAAGTCTCTACCAATAATCCAAAAGCTTCATGCGAACATCTGATTTCTTCCATGCCTTACTGAAAAGCAGCTAGGTTACACTTATTACTGTGCTGTACTCTGTAGGCATGTTATTTTGCACGCTTTCCAAATCCTTTGTCAGCCAAACGAAACGAAATGGTAATGGCATGGCACCCACCCTGGAATCATTGTTCTATTGAACCCTGTGGTAACTGAACTGATTGCTATACAACAACAATTCAGCCTTATCCCCTGAAAATATTCTGGGATTACATTCCCCTAGTTTGAATTCCTTTTAGTGGAGGAGAGATATGCTACTCCCTAATAGTGTGTTTCGTCTCCCTTTGGAAAGGGAGTTGGCGAGATCATGTACATTCTAATAAGGATAGGAAAGGGGGATCAGCCACCTTCTCCATGAGTGAGCTTATTTTGTTGTGTTTTCCATTACTCTATTATTCAACTTACCGAGACAACATGATGCAGGAGTTTTGGAACCTCTCTAGTCTTTCTCCCTCAGCTATCTCACCAGATGATGATCATTTTTCAGGGAATAGTTTTGCAGACAAAAAAAAAAAACTTTCATTCAATCAAATTCGTGTACAATACTGTAGCTCCTTACAAACTTATATAGAAGACTCAAAAACAGACTCAAACATTAAGAAAGAAAGGCCTAACCCAATCCTTAATTAATTGGAAAACCTAAACTGACTAGGAAATTGAAATAATAAAGAAATAGACTCAAAACAAGACTCTAACTAAACTAATGAATTAAATCTCGTTTCCTACTTTCTACCCATATTTTAGGCCTATTAAATTACAAAGAAAACCCATGGGATCAAAGGTCCAACTGATACATAATTCAACCCAATGCTTATTTCTAATAAAGTAAGCCCAATAAGTGACTTATCTGCATCAATACATGTCGTTAACAATATCTACAAATTTACTTGACACCCCTATCTTCTCCAATACTTGCCAGATGAGCTCTCTGGGGACTTTGTCGTAGGTCTTTTCTATATCAATGAAGACTATATGGAGATCCTTCTTGTAGGTTCTAGACCTTTTCTATATCTCCGATACGATACGATACCCTTCCGATACGTATCTTAAATTTAGTTGACCGATACAGATACTTTAATCCTTGATCTTTAGCACATCTTTGCATATCTCCGATACGATATGACACCCTCCGATATGTATCTTAAATTTAACCGACCAATACGACAGCCGATACCGATACCGATACTTTAATCCTTGACAGCCAGTACCTTATTATAATCTGTTGTTATAAGCATGTGGCTAATCTGTAGTGGTACGTCAGGTTGATAGCCGACACTTATTATAGTTAGCCATAACCTATCAATCTTTTTGCATGGATCCTTGCGTTAGTCTTTGCATGGATGTTATTGTTGTTGTTGTTGTTGAGAATACAGCTTGCACCCTCCCTGTGACAAGTTTTAGGAGGACGCTTAAATTGGCTAACCACTCCAACAACATACGAGATATCTGGATGAGTAAAAGAAAGGTAATTTAACTTTCTTACAAGTCTTTGATACCTTTCTGCATCAATAGTGGGATGATCACTATCTACCCCCTACTTTATGGTTCGGATCAATGGGGGGTGTGATGAGGTTTGCTAGACTGAAGAGACAAACACTAGCAAACCCATTAGAAAACCAGAATCATAGTGGAACCAAAACTCAGAAAATTAGGCAGAAAATTGACAGGATTATATCGCTCAATCCACCCATTTGATGGGGCTGAAACAATGGCTGAATGAAGGTCCTAATAGGTGGGTTATGTGTCTAAAATATCATAGTTGTCATGGCGTCTGGGCGAACCAAGGCATTGGAGGGGACCCTGGATGCAAAGCGATACCAACAAGTCAACCAAAACACCGGCCTAGGTGACCCCTTGAAAACTATGTAAAATATTGAGGTGAACTGATGATTAGATTAGGAGGAACAAGTGTGAACAGAAAATAGAAACTTAAAGAAGACCAGGAATTAGTAACTCCCTTAACAAGAATAACTTTCAAACCC
The DNA here is from genome assembly GCF_013358625.1 of Macadamia integrifolia. Lineage (NCBI taxonomy): Eukaryota > Viridiplantae > Streptophyta > Magnoliopsida > Proteales > Proteaceae > Macadamia > Macadamia integrifolia. The sequence goes on from NW_024868052.1 coordinate 151,767, forward strand.
AGGTCTGATGTCCTTCCAATTCTGGTCGAGTGTAGCTGAATAGAGAGGTAAAACTTACGAAAATTTGAGCCCTGCCCAGGGATGGATTGGCGGTAATCTTCAAAGGAAACCTGAGATCAGAGTAGGACAGATTTTCCATTGCAGGGACAGAAACAGAATTATAACTGGGCAGAAACTGAAGTAATTAGTAACTGAAATAGAACCAATAAAAGGGAGGGAATAGGTGTAGAATCCATAGAACAGCGTTACAGTATAACTTAAGAACATCCCATGTATACACTGTTTAAGTGACTGGAATGGAAATAAAAGATAACAGGGAGGAAAGGGGAAAGAAGGGATATAACCTGGTATCACCACAACTCTATGGTTAGATTCACCACTAACTAGCCTAGGTTTCACCAAATAAGAGTATGTAACTGAATCACCACTGCAGCCATACTCAAATGGCCCTGTTACCATCTCCAACTGAGATCTGGCAAGAGAGAAAAGGACTGGTTCCCAGGTCTGGCGATAGAGCTGTTCTGCCTCTGTTCTTCATGATTTGATCTCAGCACTTCGAAATCTCACAAATAACTCTTCTTATCATGATTTTTGAGTCTTGATTCAAGTCCACATATGGTAGTCTTTTCCCTGGAACCCTCTAAACCCTAGGGTTCCAAAGTAAGAGAGCAGACCATTATTAGCTTTGTCACTTGATCTCAAACCTGTTAACCTTGCTCTGATACCAAGTTCAGTTGTAGATTGAGGCCGAGAAGGAAGAGAAGGGAAGAACAAGAAGAGAACGGAAGGAAGAAGGAGAAGGAAGATCAGGAGAATGGATTAGAGGACACTCTCCATTCTATGTTATTGATATTTGATACTTTAAAATCAAAATTACAAGTATCCCTTATATTCTAATATATATGCCCATATGGCCCTATTACACACTCTGTCCCATTATACCCTTATAACAGTATTCCAACAGACAGTCCGTTCTATTTTAAAGTTCTATTTTATGTGACTGATAAAATAAGGATTTCTATGCTGCTCAGTTTTATTTGTTCAAGTCGAAGTTGAGTGCATTTGCTGATACAGGACCATTTCTAGGTGGCATAAAAAAATCATCTAACACCTCAGTTTAATCTTCTGAATTCAGATAAGAGGCATCTTCTCTCTACCAACTTTTTCATTCTAAGTTGCTGTAATCAAAGGCCTAAATGATGTTTCCCTCAACTGAAATCTTAATTCCATTAATCAGTTCCTGAAATTCTGAGCATTAAAATTTGATATCTCACCCGTACTTTAAGCCGTTTGGCTTCCTGACTAGGCATGTTTGAACAGTATATACTTTCCAACCTGAGCTCTTTGATTTAATTGAATTTTATTTTCTCCGTTACTGACCAATGGAGGGCTTGACATATGGTAATCACCTAGTGGAGATAACTCTTACGAAATTATTCTTTGAACATAAATCAACAAGGAAAAACTTTAGTACAGGTCCACTTGGCCACAGGATGGGATCTCAAAAAGATCAAAATGTGACTAGAGTGAGCTTTCTCTCGCGAAGTCAACTCATTAATCCACGAGAGTTATTTGAAGAGTGAAGCATGAAATGTAGCAGGCTAAAACATCTCGATTTGAATTTACAATGTTAGAATTTTTAGAGAGATCTACGACACTTATGCTGGTTTTTCCCACTGCAAGCTTTTATTCTTTCTCATTCATCTGCTTTTTGAAAGTGTGAGTAGTAATGCCATTTCTTTGTGATCTATGACCACCCGCCATGCACCCTTTATTAGTAACGGGCAAAGCCCTTGGAAGGAGTTTCTTTCTTTTTCTATTTCATTTTCTATGCCACCAAGAAGTTATGAAATTATAGCCTAGAAACCCATCAGTACAGTATGGTACTTTAAGATGTATCCCCGGCTGCCCTACACTATCTGCTTTGTCTATTGTGTTGTCTACCCCTCTTGATCAGTTCAGTTTGGCTCTCTTTTTTCTAAATCGTTGCTTATGGTTCGTAACCCAATATTTTGAAGGCTTATGTTGTTCATAGCCATGCCACTTCCGACTACTTTCTTGTAGCTTATGTATGTGATGTTTTTTCATACTGCTGTTTAAATCTCTTATAAGCTTCTGCCTTAAGAAAGTGGTCAGACAAATCATAGTTAAAGGAGGAGTTTAATGGGAGAGTGTTTGTCAATGACTCAAATGATGTCATCATACTTTCCGGTCACTGATCAGATAAATCATTTTGACAGGATCCAATTTGGGCTCTTTATAACAATCAAGCAAGAAAGTAAGAGAGCATTTCATTCTCTCTGACCTGCCTTAAACGGGGAAATAGGACTTCCACCAATAGCTCTCGTGTGCCTCATTTCTGCTTGGATGAAGTACCTAAGGTGGAAAAATCCTAAATAGAAAACAGTAGGTGTTCATTATTACAAACTGCTAATTGGTTTATTTTTCTTTAAATAAGCTCAACAAATTTAGTAAATATAACATTAATACAAGTGTTAGTTAAATGAGGTCAACATGTGTTTGAAGCATGGTGAGTGCAAATAGCCAAAAAATTAAGTCAAACCAATACATTATCCACTTATTTCCAGCCACGCACAATATTTTAAGTTCTACTTTACCTTCTCTTAATTGCACATATGCCATCTCTCTCTCTCTCCTTGAATGACTTTCAGAAACAGATGTTAAGCCTCCTTAATGAGAAACCTGGGGAAACACAGGGGGACAAAGCAGTCCACGAGGAGATCTTCACCTAAGTAATGGGAGATGATAACGGCTGGACGCACTTGGCTGGAGCTGGAGTATGCCTAAGGGATTATAAGACATCAAGAAAGTATGCTGCTTATTATTGGGAGAATGCCGAGTTGCGGAGTGAGGTGGAAGCCTTGAGTGAGAAAATCTCCTCAATGTGGTCCCAATTTAGTAAGCTAATGTGACTCGTGGTTAGCAACCAACAAGTAGGCACGCAGAACAAAGAGGTATTTGTCCTTCAAATTAATTTCTCAAATCATTTTATAAGTTATTAATTGCCAATACAATATATTTATAGATACAATTTAACTCACATACTTTAGGTTTCTAATCATTAAGATCATTCATTGCAGATATATAGCATTCTTCTCGTGATCATATTGATTTCGAAGCTTGAGGTGAATGCAATTTAGTTATGTCTTTATCATTAAAGCATTAAGCATATTATACTAATGTTTATAGTAGTTAATTTGAACAGGTTCATGTTGCTATTGGTTGCTGCTGCATGTTAAGGAATGAAGATGTGGATATGCTGACAATTTTGGATCATGCAAATACTAAGCTTTTATCGTTTCATCTGACATAGAGACATCTTTAATATGTAGTAACATAGAATTGTAACAAATGTGTAAACAGTAGGGCACACCTTTTGTCTATTAAAATCTGGGCCATCCTTTTTTTGGAGTTCTCCAGGGAGATGGTGAAATGCATCTGTCACAGGGAATAGTGTTTCTTTCTTTTTTTCTGTCTTCATTGTTGATAGTTGCTTCTTTCTCTAGGTTATGTCCCATGTCAGGGTAACTGCCTATCCATTTCGGTCATGGCCAATTCCGATGTGAATCGGCCTATTTGACAGATCCATACCGATTTTTGAAACCATAGCACAAAAGTTTACATCTTGAGATATTCTCCCCAGTTTGAAGGAACTCGACCTTGCTTGGCTTGGACTTGAGTTGGCCAATCCGGCCGATCCAAACCAGTCTTAAAGCCATGCCTGTCCCACTAATTCAGAGGATTCAAGAGCCCATGAAGGGGGACCACCTTGGCCCCTCAATCTCGCTCTCTCTCTCTGTGCCACAGAAACCTGAGGTGGGAATCAGTTTGTTTCATTCACAAAACGCTACGAAGCACAAGTCCGTTAAATTATAATTTTTTCATTCATCAACCTTCAGAAAAAAAAGACCTCCCATGGCTTCCACGACGGCTCCTCCGGCCTTGTTCCTACTCGGAAGTAAAAAGGGAGGTAAGAGCTTGGAAAAAGCCCAGATAAGAAGTAACAGCAATGGCAGAAGGAGAAGAAGGAACTTTTGTGTTTTAGCATCAGAAACCTCATCTGGCCAGCGAAGAAGGTCTCCACCTGGAGTCGACACCAGAATTCACTGGGACAGTCCAGACGAGGGTTGGATTGGAGGGAGTACTAATTCATCACAGAGAACAATTGAGGAAGAACAACAAAACCTTTTGGGGAAAAACTATTCTGATTTGCTTGAAGAGTCCTCTGATTCTCATTACCAGTGAGTCTCTCTGTGTGTTGTGTTTTAGCTTCAAATTCTATCCTAAAGCTGTTAACCGATCCTATGTTGACCCAATAATCTGGACCTTTCAATTACAATATTTTTTTGATGGGTCTCTGATTTTTTTTTTTTTTGGCAAATGATGGGTATTCAGGCCTTCGGCCTGACTAGTCCCGTGGATCCATATTAACCACACAACCGCATGGACTGGGTCATACCAGGGTTGAATGAGAATCATTCAATTTTCACTGGAAACAGTGAAAAGCACTAAACACCCCTGTGTGAGTGGCCCAAGAAATGTCTAATGGGTTCAAACCATCATTTACTATCTTTTGTGACAGAAATTCCATCCCTTCATGGGTCACATATTCAAAAGGATTGGATGGATGGATCTGATATTGGATGGTTCAGAAGTCTCTAGTTGAGCCAATTTGAACCACAGAATGCAAGAGCCATTCGCTACTGAACCTTGCCACCATTCTACCAAAAAAACAAAAAAAACTTGCCACCACTTACTGGTGCATCCAAGTTCACTTTCTCAAATTTTGTAAATTCTGGGCTAGTACTGGCCCATGCTGAAAGAACCCAAGCCCAAATTCCAATTGGACTGAAAATTAGGATATAGATTCATGCTGGACCTGTCCCATTTTTCCTTCTTTTTTCTGGGTGGAAGTCACAATTAACAAAGAAGTGCATGTGACATCCTATATTTCCATAAGCTTACTACTACCTGCCTGGTTTGGAGAATGAATGTTCAGGTTCCTTGGAGTATCTGCTGAGGCTGATTTGGAAGAAATCAAAGCAGCTTACAGGGGGCTATCAAAAGATTACCATCCAGATACAACATCACTGCCATTGAAAGCTGCATCTGATAAGTTCATGAAACTAAGAGAGGTGTATGATACATTGAGTAATGAAGAGAGAAGAAAGTTCTATGACTGGACATTAGCTCAGGAAGCTGCAAGTCGACAAGCGGAGAAGATGAAGATGAAGTTGGAGGATCCTCGTGAACAAGAAGTGCGGAATTGGGAGTCGATACCTGATATGGTTGACCGCCTTGGTGGAAGGAACATGGAACTGAGTGATCAAGCCATGACAGCCCTCACTATCGATGTTTTTGCTGTAATCTTTTCAATATGCTGCATCATTGTTTATGCTCTCTTCTTTCAGGACCCATAATGGGTGCATTATATTAGGAAAATGAACACACAAGATTAAGATTGAATGTATATTTTCAGTGGTGGATAAATATATAGTATTAAGCGTGCAATTTGTTGAGATTTTGAAAGTTATAAAGGTATAGTCCTACATTGGTTGAGTTAAAGACCTTAGATATCTTAAGACACTTCAACATAGTATTAGAGTTAAGTCTGTTTGTTTGTTTGTATTTTTGTTTTTGTTTTTTCTTTTTTTTTTTGTTTTTGTTTTT
>NW_024868052.1:157477-172404 GCF_013358625.1 Macadamia integrifolia
TTTTTTTTTTTGTTAAAGATATATATCTATGCATACCACAAGCTACATATAAGGGGTAGTGTTAACATGTTGGGAGTTATGGAGTTATAGAATTATAGTCTTACATTGGTTAAGTTTGGGGCCTTATTGGACTATTTCCACCTAATAACTGAAGTTTTTGGATTGAATCAGATGGAATTTTGTGAGATTTCCATTTTATTTAATGGAGTTTTTAAATAGATCAAGATTGATATTGTTGCCCATGGTAAAATAAACTGTCTAAAGCTGCCAAAAATAGCATAACAATAAGAAAACCATCCAAAGTAAAAATTAAAATACAAGTACCATATCTTCGATTTTTTTTCATTTTTGGTAGTTTTGTGCTAAATTTAGTATAGTGGATGACATTTTCCGAGGGCATAAAGAACTTGCTCCTCTCTATACTAAACATAAGGGTGCAAATGCTTAAGTCAAGAGTGTTAAGAGTTGATCTGAAGTATATTTTGTAGATTTCTTTTTCTTGTTGACAAAAGATAATTTAATAAACCTAAATCTTCACCTTGAAAATTCTGTCAAGAGTGTTAAGCGTCGATCTGAAGTATATTTTGTAATTTCTTTTTCTTGTTGACGAAAGATAATTTAATATACCTAAATCTTCACCTTGAAAATTCTGTCAAGAGTGTTAAGCATCGATCTGAAGTATATTTTGTAATTTCTTTTTCTTGTTGACGAAAGATAATTTAATATACCTAAGTCTTCACCTTGAAAATTCTTTCCATCCAAAGCTCTCATAAATATAGTTAGATAATAAAAAGTTTCAAATTCCATTTACTCAAATAATGGGTTTTAATTAGTTGAAGAATATGCATAAAGAAAATTTGTGTCTAAATAAACATAAGTTGCAGAGATGTTAAATTTGATACACAAGTAGGAGATTTTTGGATATGTGTATTCATTATGCCATATTTAGGCATGTTAAATAAAATTAATTTGCATTATCATTCTATATAGAATGTGTTATCCTAAGGGTTATACCTTAAAGTGTTCACAAATAGAGTTGTTTATAGGGTTGTTGCATAGTATATTTTCAAACTATGACTCCAAAAGATAATGTAAAGATTCATATTGCGTATGTGTTAGACATGATCATTGTGAGAGTCTTATATGGATTACTATTAGTGATTTACGCAACAAGGCTCTTTAAATTATTATCCTTTTACTTGAGAGAGAGATTCCATATTAAGAATCCATGCTACTTATGAGTAGGCCATGATGGCTACCTATAAGTTGTTGATTGGGTTGTTGTGATCATGGCTTATTCTAGATTGTTAATTTATACACCAGGTGGTATTTTGTTTTCTCAAATCCTATCAATATTGTTTTTTTGTGTTTCTCCACGAAGTGAATTAAGGGATCCGCACATGATTATTTTTTCATATCGACGTGATTCACTCTCTCTTTCATTACGATAGCATAATAAGAAAGAGAAAAAAGAAAGAAAAGACAAGAAAACATAAAAAATGTAACCGCAAATCAACAAAAGGACCATAGAGATGGTAAAGATGACAAATTGACATAGACTTTGTTGTCAGAAACTGTAGTGGATAGATTATTGAGATTATGTATGACTAATCTGTCAGAAGAAAACTGCTCTGCTGCTCAAAATCTGAATAAACCAAAGTAAGATGATAGAGGTTGAGGTGTGCCAATGAGCACTTTCCTTAAAACACCTCTCATTGTTGTAGTTGTGTGAATGTGAATTGGCCAAAAAGATATAATATCCTTGTGGCTTCCAACAGTAGTAGTCCACTACCTTACTGCAAACCCATTAGAGTCTTATAAGATTGTACTCCAACTCACAAGAAAGTCAAATAAAATTGTGCAAAGAAACGATAATTTCAACGAGAGAGAGAGAGAGAGAGAGAGAGAGAGAGAGAGAGAGAGAGAGAGAGAATCATATTTGAAAAGCTAGGGAGGACCTTTACTTATAGAGGTAGAAAACACTTTCAAAGAACCCTTTCTGTAAGAATTGTCTTTCTGAAAAATAGTCATTGAAACGTATTTGTATGGGCTATGGATGACAACAAACAAAAGTAGAGGACGTCATCAGGTAACTGCCATTGTTCCTTCATTCGATGATGCTAGTTGAAATTAACTGTGCATCAAGCAAAGAACACTGTGTCCTTTTGATGTTTCGACATGTGACGACGCCAAAAATATTTTGTTTGAAGAAAAATAATATTGTTATCTTGAAGCCCCAACGCAGGTGTATGTGTGAAAAATATTTTAGAACAACTCGGATAGGAGAAGGAGATACTTCTCTCAAAGGAATCATTACCCTTAGAATCTTATTCTTATATTTTAACCTTTTACTGTTCTCATTCACTTCCGATGTGGGACTAAAGTTTTCACACAAAAATGTCTTTCTCAAAAGCGACTCAAAAAACCTTACAAACTTGTGGGAGGAAAAACACAACAATAAAATGTATTTTCAAACTTTATGTAAAACATAATTTCCAACCGACTTTTAAGTCATATAACATGTGTCAATAAAAATGTGCAAACTCAACCGACGTCCGACATTGAATTATGTATTTAAAATATGTGGTAGAGACCAAATTTTTTTTTCTATATGCTTTTATCTAGTTTCTAAATTGATCCAATCTTTCTAACCATTTATCTAGAAATCAGACCTACAATTCTTTTCTCATATTAAACATTTTTTTGACTTTTACTTTTCATGGTAACTTTCAAGTGGAGAATTATTTTAAAATGAAATACGATTTATAAAGATTGATTATATAAAAAAAATGGATGAAAAAGAATTGAATATTAGGCTTAACATCAAAACCCCACTGCTAAAAGTATATAAAAAAAACTATCTTCACCATAGATTATTAATGAACAATGAGAGTATGTCCACAGAAACTTAATTTAGTTTGAGTGCCAGTAATAACATAAAAATCACACAATTATCCTAATTAATTCATTTGAGTCCGTGGAGACACATGCACATAATAATTGATAACTAATTTTACAGTTCAAAATTATATCTAATATATGATAAGGTCAATTGTCTTAAAGTTTTCGGCTTTTGGGACAACAAGTGGTATTACGTCAAGATGAGGACCTTGGTACAGTAGTAAGATTGCTCCATTGTATCCAAGTGGTCATAAGTTTGAGTTTGGAAAGAATCTCTCCATAAAGTAGGGGTAAAACTACTTATATCATGACCCTTCTTAGACCCCGTAGTGGTGGGAACCTCGTTCATTAGGTATGCCTTTTTCATTTTTTTTTTATTATTGAAAAATGCCTAGCAGCTCTCCCAACATTCCAATTTAAAACAATCTTTATAACAATGTCGATAAAGGTAGAATGAAAATCACGATGGATTTTCATTGTTATAATTCAACTTGTTTAACTTTTATTAATAATTAAAAAAAAAATACTGAACCCCAAAAAATTTAAGAAAGTGTCAAGATTCCACAGAAAGAGATTGATCCAGATGTGAGTAGCTCGATGTAATAACTTATAAGGACTTAGGCACCCTCTCATTAATGGATAACTGTTATGAATAAGTTCTACCCAAATCCCAACAAGTGGTATCAGAGCCAAAATGTGGCAACTCTGGTGAGCCTTTAAGAATGAGAAAATAACTTTTGAGGAAAATCTCATTTTCCACGTATACTCTGATACCAAAACGCAAGTGAACTTGTTATTGAACACTTTGATTTCAAACATTACATAAGGACTGAATTTATAGACTTAGTTTGGATTTAAACACATCATAAGTCTGCACAGATTTCACACATTTACAATCCTGAAGGTACAATGATACATGTAATAATTGACGAACTTTACACACTTACGAATCTAAACTAAAAACAAAATAGAAAAGGCACAAATAACACACATAATAGGCAAAACACTTTAATTATTCCTGCTTTAATTAGTGTCTGGACCACTGTCACTGTTCCATTGGCTATCCTGAAGGAAATCATGTTCAAGAAGAAACTCGTGGTGCGTGACTATCAAATATGTGATGTCTGGGTCCTGGACCTCCCATAGAGGGAGAGACTATTGAGGTTCCATGCAAAAGCAACTAATCCTACATCAGATATGAGTAAGCTGATATGAAGACTTACAAGGACTTATGCACACTTTCCTTAATGATTTGCTTTTAAGGATGATTTCTACCCAATTCTCAACAGGGACGTTGAACCTAATTTCTTAGATCCATATCTAACTTGGTTAGCTTTTTTATTTTTTGTTATTAGTAAAAGTACTTTAACTAGGCCATCTCACGAGACTCATGATAAACCTTTTCATTTTCTAAATCTTATTCAACTTGGTTGGCTTAATTTTTTCTTAGTATTTACGATTATTAACAACACTTTAACCAAACTCCCCAAAATGAAACATGAACCCAAATCTACGATTTATAGATTGGAATTAATATTTTATTAACTTTTTATCTTTCTGGGAATAGAAATTCATTGAGTAGAGAAAAAGTCTTGGAGCCTAAAGCCTCGAATGGCTGCAACAGAAGTTATGGTATAAGATAATTTTTCTTTCTCATGAAAATCAAATCGGCATCAAACTGGTTAAAAGAGATCATCCTAGCATAGCACTAGTAAACAACCAAAACGATACACATGACTCAAACACTTAGGACATAACAATTATAAAACAAACAAATTAATTCAGAAAAATGTTTTTTGCACGACTATATATGTACAGGTTGTCACTTCAACTATCATATAGGCATACATAATAACTTATAATATCATTTTTGTACTTACAAGACAAAGGGCCAATGCACCATACATGACTATGAATAAAACTAAAAGCAATATTAAGGTCATTCATCCTTATGACCCTTAAATTTTTTCATTAATAAAGACATTTTAACTAAGCCTTCCCCGTGCTAAGTTTCCTTATTAATAAATTTTAGTTTGTGGGAAGATATAACATATTTACTTAATAACCACTTACTGTTTTAAAATTATGTCCAAGATGTATAGCTAGCTAATCACCATCCTAACATTTGTGGGATTCTAGGACAGTAAGACAATATCAAAAGGTATTTGGTTTGGTCAAGGTGAAAAACCGTTTCTCATGTTCTTCATCACTTCAATTGAATAATAAGCATTCTTGTAATTTTAAAACCTTAATTAAATGTTATTTACATAAAACACAATTTTTATGATTTTGAAATTATTTTTGACTTATGATATAATTTAAATAATTTAATAATTAATGGAAAATAATTGATATATTATAAATATAATTTAACGATCAGTAAAAAAAAAAGATAATTGAATAATAATAATGAACTAATTAAAAAATCGCGAATGAATCTGTTGCTCGTATAATCACCTGGTCGTACAAGTCAACGACCAACACCTGTCTTTTTTGTTCTCAGATTTACCCCTCTTTATCCTTGTAATGGCAGAAAGTGGGACAGGTGTTGGTTGCTGATTTTTTCTCTAAAAAACCAATATAATTAAAATGAATGAAAAATTAACTAATTTTAAACAATTAATAAATTTAAATGAATTTTATTTGTGAGGCAAATATCACCCTGGAAAAGAAGAAATCTATATGATATTAGAAAAGATCACATGAAGTTTTAGATGTGTAGGGTGCACACCAGATATGATATGGTTGCAGTGTTCTATGAAGGGTATGGACTATGGAAGGAATGGATGCTGGCCACGAAGCTTGGCACTTTAGCAGGAACAATAGAGTCTCTCTGTCTACAAAAAAACCTTATCAACAAGGAACAAAAAGGGAAAACAGGGACATCGCCCATGAAGAGGTTTCCAATCCTTCCATATCTTCCTTATTTAGAGTTTGTCTTTAACACCCATCTATTTTGTTGTCGCAGGTAATTGATTTTATTGACGAAAAAGATAATTCCTCAGATCCTATCAGTGAACATGAGAAAATCTGGCTTTTTGGGTAACTCTGCTTTTAGTGCTCTAGGGTAGAAATTTGGGGGTTTTGGGACAAAGCTCTTCCTCCATAATGGATTGAATATTGAAAATTGAAAGAACAAATCAAATTATATGAATAAGAATGGGAAGTATTCTATTTTCTATGTTGGTATCTGTATACAAAAACTGTAGTTAGCCCCAACTACAAAGAATGGTATAATTCTCTATTCCTAATAAGAATCAAATCAAAGAACCCTAACCCAAAAAAATCAGAACTTTAGTGAGAGATGAGAGTCTCAAAACAGTGCAATCCGTCCAACTCGGAAGCGAACCTCGGCAGGCACTGTTGCTTCTTCTCTGACCTTCGGATGGGCGCTATCGGCTTTGATGAAGAACTCTTCTTCTTCATCATCTCCTCCTCCACTGTTTTCAAAACCTTATTTTGAGCAGATCCAAGCTTAGCATTATCTTCTTCAAAGTGAAGGGATGAAGAGCCTACTGGAACACCAAAGTAGTCAGCGTAGACGGCATAGTATGAACTGAAAATCGACATCGTTATTGAAATTTTGAAACGAAGAAATAGTGATCGACGGAGCACTGAAGACCTTCGAATTCTCTTTATCTAAGAAAGAAACTTAGTTTTGGTTTTGTGATTGAATTGAGTAAAGGCTATGGATATTTATAGGGGGATTGAGAATTGGATTCCAAGGAAATTAGTATCTGTTTCCTATTATGACCATGCGTATACTTGAATCCATCTGGAAGTTTCTCTCCAGGTCGGAAGGGGTGGAAGAGAGAGAGAGATTCTTCTTGTTTGACGTCTTCAACTCAAAATCCATCGGGGAACGTTAATAAGCCTCTTTTCTTTTTTTTTCAAGAAGTTTTGGGATTATATTTTATTTTAGAAAATTTATTATCACTTCTTTACACTTGACCTATATTTACTAGACTTTTCTACCTTTTATTTTTTATTTTTTTTATTGATACTCCTTTGCATTTTAATTTTTACATCTCATTTTATCTTGTTCTTTTTAAATACTCAGATTACCTCTTCTTTTCACATGTAACCTATTACACTTTTTTCCAAATTGACTGGTTCAAAATATTGATTTGAACCAAACCACTTACTTTAACCGAACAAAATAAACAAAGAAAGGATGCTTGCAGGCTGAGATAATAAATGGATTGGGAATGGATTATTGCAGTACCCGAAAAGGTCTGATGCTCAAATGGATTGGGAATGCCATGATACCTTAACATTTAACAGTTTGTTTTTAGTAAACGTTAAATGGGAAAGGAAAAAAAATGGAAGAAAATTTCCAGTATTCCATACATTCAGAATTTTAGGTATAAATATGAGAGATGTGGTTATTATGATAATGGAAGTTTTAAGAAAAAAAAAAATTTCTTCCTCTACTTTACTTTGATTTGGGAGTTTGCTCAGCTATGGAAGACCATGAGTAAAGCTAATGGTTCTATCAGTTCAAAGTCCAATCTGAGCTATACCGAGTCTAACTCATTCAAAACTATTGGTATCATATGTTTCAATCGGGTATTGCATGTTTTTTATTTTTTTAATCCCTAAAACTATGTGTCACAACCCTAACGAGGAATATAACATTGAGATTACTCATCCGAATTAGTATTGATTGAGACCGATATCAATCCAATACAGATAAAAGAAAATAGATTGCTAAACTTGTGATGATGGATGAGGAAAAAAAATTAATAAATAAACAATATCCTTGATGATCGGATGAGACAAAATAAAAAAATTAAAAAAATTCAAAAAATAGAAAACAGAAAAATAATGATATGGGAGTCAAGGAGGAGTTTGGGTTTCAGCCAACAAAGCGACATTTGAACCCTTGTTTATTTTGTTTGCCTAAAAAGTAACTGGTTTGGTTCAAACTAATGCTTTGAACTAGTCAATTTGAAAAAAAAAAGTGTAATAGATTGTAAGTGAAAAGGAGGGGTAATCTGGGCATTTAAAAAAAACAGGGGAGAAAGAGATGTAAAGATCTAAAAGCAGAGGAGTATCAATAAAAAAAGTAAGAGGTAGGGAAGTTTTAGTAAATATAGGCCAAGTGTAGGGAAGTGATAGTAAATTTCCCTTTATTTTATTTAGTAAAAGAAATAGAGTCTATAAATTCGAAAATATAAAAATTTAGGGGGTAATTGTGAATTCAAAGGTGAAGAAGCCCTTTTTTGAATAAACAATTAGAAACCATAAAAAAAAGTTTATAAACGATTGTTTACATAGAAATTGAACCAATTAACACCCTTACCTCCCTCTCTCGCTATAAAATTCGTATCAAATTCAATCCTAACACAAAGATTCTTTCTTTATTTCTTCCTAGTATTCCCAAGGGACAACAGACAATATGAAGATGGAACCAACCAACATTAATATTAAATTTCTGTTTTAGGTGTTAATTATATAGAACAATGCAAAGAAGAGAGAGAATTATCATCGACTAAATATCAATTCTATACTTAACCACGTGTAGCACTTGTGTAACCTTTCAGATGATATTTTTTTAGGAAATTTACCATGCCACCCCCTGGAGAATGCCACAATAATAAGACCACCTCATATGTTTCACCAAATTATTCTCAGACCCCCTACCGTTAGTCACTGTTAAATGAAGAGTTAAAATGACCGTTATACCCTACTCACACTCATGTTTTATGATCGAGAATGCCAACAATGCCAATATAGAAGCCATCTCCGCCATCTGCCAGGATGGTGTGCTCACTGTCACCATCTAGAAGCTACCTCCGCCAGAGCCCAAGAAGTCCAAGACCATCAAGGTCAAGATTGCCTGAGTCTTTCTATGTACTGAGCTTTTATGTTAACAACCCTCATCTTCCCACAGGATAAGACCCAAGGTTGTGATGAGTGATAGGGGAGACACAATAAACGCTAGTAGAGGGCTTAGGTTTTATGGTATAAATGTTTGTGTGAGCTTTCTTTTTCTTGTTTTTGGGTTTCTGAACTTGTTTGGGGAATTTGGGGTCTAAGGCTGTCTTGTGATGATGAAGATGATAGCCTTGTTATAGTTAATATTGAATGAGAATGTATTTACGTATTAATATACTTTTGCTGTCCTTTAGCAAAAAAATGTGGAACATGATCGTGAGGGTCAAGGTTGAGGATTGGCCAAGATTGATACCATTCCAATCTGGGCCGATACTGACCGGCCCATTCTGTTTTTTAGAACCATGCTGGGGTGGGTACAATGTAGAGGAAAATTACATATTTACCCATGAAACAGTACCAAATAACTTTTTGCTCACATCCTCAAAGAGCTGAACTCCACTTAGAGGCCCAACACTGGGGGCTATGTGCTAACCATCCTAAGTGTTGCAAATCCTATCTGATTTTACTCTGGAGGAGGTGAACAAGCTAATGGTTATTCCCAAGGGACAGCTCAGTTGGCAAGAACTAACATCTCATAATTGAGAGATCATGAGTTCGCCTTGGGACTACCCATCTAAACAAAAAAGCTAACAACTAATAAGATGGCTTGCTCTCCAAGCCAAGGAAGGGTAATAAGAGTGAGAAGAAAACCTTCTGCATTCTTGGGATATTTGGGCATTGACTAGTTAAATTTCTAGCAATTCTTGAATATCCTGTTGTAGACTTCAATTATAAGACCAAAGATACTGTAAGAAATATTTTCTTTGTTCCTCTTCGTATCAATTCTCCGAGTTTGCACTTCTCTTTGAACCTACCTTCAATCACCATTTCTGCTACGCAACCATGACCACCTCCCTTCAACTCCTTCTCAGCTCTCAACATCGCATTGTCTCCTTTGTGTCAAAATTAACTAAGCTTACTCTTTTTCTCACATTTACTCCTTCTGTTAGAATGCGGAATGGGCAAGACATAGCATATCCTACATTCTTCAACATCCATGAACAAGAATACATACCAAACACAATCTTAAGCTAGATAATTAATTCCTTTGCGTAGACCAAAGAGATAGGGGCATTCATGCATGAGCCCAGCCTTTTAACGATGTCAGCCCATGTAATATTCAAATGTAAATGAATAATAAAATGCTAAGGAAAGTAGTAGAAGCATACAATTGCTTCCATGTGGTATAAAAGGTGGGATCAATCAATCTCAGTTAATAGGAAGAAGCTAGAAATCTTACTCATACCTCAGATTTGGGCCTTTATTCAATCATAGGCCCACTTTGCATGTATCTTAATTACAAGTATTTCAAGATTAAGAGAAGGATTTTGCAGTTGACTAAATCTTTTGAGTTAATAGAGTTCAAGTATATTTGGAGGGAATTAAATAGACCACCAGTCTATATGGCTTCTCTTGGACCTCCAAGTGAAGAAATCCTGATTATGCCTACTGAGTTTCCTAATGATCTGAAGATGTTTGTGGAAGAGGATTCAGCCCACATTGTGTATTACAAAGTCTTAAGTGCCTTTTCTATGATTATTGTAATTTTTTACTTCTTTGCAGGGCATGTCCTGCTTGTGCTAGGAATTCCCTAACCTTTCTCTAGGTCTGTCCTAAGAAGATAACAGGAATTGCCTATTTTCTGTACACTATCTTTTTCCCTCTTTCAATACAAATATACAACTTATCGAAGGGGAAAAAAAAAAAAAACCTATGTTTGGTATGTATTCTCATTCTAATAATGTGCATTCTCATTCTTGCAATGAAAAATGCATTCTTAATGGAGAATGAGAAACATTATTTGGTTATACATGTTTAGCTAAAATCCATTCTTGGTTTTAGAATGTTCATGCATTTCATCGAACAGCTCATGGCAAAATCTATATGGTAAGTATAACCATTCCACAGTCACAGGCCCATTAGGCCATCACCCAATAGGAGAATCATACCCTACTTTTTCACATAGGAGGCGGGAAAAGAAAAAAAAAAGGCCAAGTGGGGACTCCAATGCCTCTAGATAATTTCCTGATCACCACTAGTGTAGAATCACATGCATTGCATGCAACAACTCTCTCTGGCCACATATCATCCATTCCATCAAGCTCCGCCACGACCACAAAGGAGTTTTGAGAACCAAAGGACTGGAAAAAGGGAGATGAATCAATACGTGAAAGCAAGAATCTTTTAGGATTAAACATGGTAGGATCATCCCAAGTTTATGAGGTTATAAGATTAATGAGAGTGTGAGTGGCTCTGCGTATGTGTAGTCAGGAAGATGGGAAACGGAAGTTGGGACTTGGGAGTCGGAGTCAAGAAATGGGACTTGGGAGAGGTAACGAGAGACTTGAGATAAAGAATGAGAACACGGAATGAAAAAAAAAAAAGTCCATTCTAGAATGTGCTGCATTCTTGTCCGCATTTAGAGTTTTTGAAATCTGAATATATACGAAACAACCTGTTTTTTTACAATTCAAAACGCGTTCTAAACCCAAAATGCATTCTTAAAATGCGTACCAAACACAGCCTAAGATTATTTATAAATGGCAAAGTGTTTCAACAACTCAAATAACATGGTTCATGAGGAAGAGAGATTGGGGCTTTTACTTGTAGCAAAATTTGTGCTCCACATGATCCATTATGTGGTTGTGTTGTGATGGAAACAGCATTGAATGCGCTTCCTCCAGTTGTCCCCACCTCCAAAAAAAATTAAACGAATAAGTTTTAATAAAAAATTGTGAAAGGGAAGGTATTAGATTCTCCTATTGCCTCCATGAATTTGGGGAAAGTGGTGTTTATGTTGTCATAAATGCTGATCATTTCTATGCATGGTCGTACATAGAAACTTTTGCCATTTGTTAATATGGTTTTTTTTTTTTTTTTTTTTTTTTCCTGCAATACCAACAATGGGACCAGGTAAGACCCACTAGGGGCAGACAAGGGAATTGCCAAGGGGCCATTGGATCACATTTATTACTAACTTAATACAATTCTACATCTATATTTCAAGAAGATAACGGGTAGGAGGGTCAAATCATCCACCTTTCCCTGAACTTTTTTTTTTTTTTTTAACAAGTTATTTGTTTAAGGAAAAAGAAAAATATATAAAAACACAGAAAAAAACATCCCCTACAACCTTCTTTGGACAAACCAATAGAAAGGAAAAGAGGTCCCTAAATTAAACAGGACAAACCCTCTAGCACAATTTATGTACTATAGAAAGAAAATTTTAGCAATTGGGAAAAGATGCTCTGAAGGAGTTAAGTAGCTCAATCTCGAAAGCGAAGAAAAAACATGACACTTTTCATACGATGATTCTTCCGCAGAATGCATCTCACTACTGGATGGATCAGGTTTCTAAAGACTCCAAAACCACCATCATCATTCGACTCTGACGCTTTCTTTGAGAAGTCCAAATATGTACTATCTATGTTATCAACTTGATGAGTCACCTCCACACTATGGTTCTACTCATCTTGATTAGTCATCACCTTCCCTGAACTTACGATGGAGTCCAACTGTCTAACTACCTGCCATTGAGCTAGAAATTCATCCCCAAAATATTGATCTATTAAATCGAGATATTATCAGGTAAAGGAATAGAATAGTGATCCCACTAACAGCCCTTCTTTCACGTGTAGTATGAAACAAGATTGGGACTTCTTGTAGGATTGGAACTTTCTTTGATAGCATGTTAAATTTCTATCTGAAAAGAATATCATCGTTAAGCGGAGATATACTACCAGGTCTATGCACGGAAGGAGGGATCCCACTCACAGCCGAAGTGGGATCCAGCATGACCTCATGGCCATTTCTATCTTCTCCTCAACCAGAAAATTTTCGATCATTTGAAGTTGAGATTTATAAGTTCTGAATCATCTCTATGGTTACTATGTAGAATGGATCAACTAAGCCATATTTTTCATTTGTAAGCTGTATTTTGATTAAACAACTTATTTTCTAAGCACGATTCTCGTCCTTCTCTCTCTCTCTCTCTATATATATATATTAACGCCTTTTTTTTTTCTTCTAAAAGTATATATTTAGTTCAAAATAAAATGGCATGTACATGATTTATTATTAGAGCAAACACCAAGAGAATACGATAATAAATAGACAATAAATTCGCACAACACAGAGATTTAACGAGGTTCATACACTGGTGTAGTGTGCTACATCCTCGGGTGAAGAAAAAGATGTTTCATCATGCAAAAGAAATATTATATCCAAGCAGCAATGAAAAAACTCGTCTTAAATCCTAGTTCAAAAAACCCCCAAAATATAATGACCTTCTCAACAAGACAACAGTATATTATATACTCCAAGTTGCGGCTCGACCAATCCAGTCGAGCCATATCACTCCCGCACCCTCATACAAGATCAATACTGAGCTCCAGGCTTGAGCCTATCGATCCAACCCCTCTACTTCCATCATAGATCTTAGAAATTTTTTTATTCAAGTCACCACCAAAATAAATCAGAACAAATCAATCTTCAAAACGAGTCAAGAATTCGAGACAAACTTAACATTTATATTTGAGCATTTATAAATGGTCTCACAAATGAAACTATATATAAATGCTTCTCTGTCTGATTTCATTTTTCTCACATTAATTAAGCTACGGATATACCGCACACAAAAGACAGACATGCATTTACTAAGCCACTAAAATAAATGTATTAACACATGCAAGACAAGGATGTGATTTTGCTCGGTAATAAAGAGATTCAACGTCCGTAACTATTCATTGATCTCATAATTGTTCTGTACTTCTAGGTCCCAGAGAAAGGATCTCACAGGTGGGTCACTGCCCTCCCTTGCTAAGACATGGCCATGGGGAGTTGGATACCCATAAAAAGTGGGGATAAGTGGATAAGAAATAATACCACGAGAATCTTTATGGGGAAGACTATATATATTCTGAAGGAATATCAATGCGTTTTGGGGCATTGGACTTTTGGTCATTAGAGTGTGGGAAAATTAAAATTATGTTTTCACAATTTATTGGATCTGTAATGCTCCTCTGTCAAGATTCTCATAAGGTTTTTAGGGTTTGGAGATTATTTTGTGAGTGATTTAGGGGGACTACATAGACACATACACACAAGAGAGAGAGAGAGAGAGAGAGAGAGAGAGAGAGAGAGAGAGAGATTTACAACTCAAGAGTAATGTTTGTCGATCAATCCTTTCCATTTTCAAAAGTAATATCCTTTAGGAGAAAGTTTTTCTTTATCCACGATGAAGGAAATACGTACCCACATGTCTACGAACACTAGTTTAACCTAGTGGTAGTACCTTTGGCTTGAAGAACTGGAGCTAAGGGGGGAGGTTATAAGATCGAACCTTGTCGTATACATGTATAGTGCATGGATAGGTGTGTGTAAGAATAGATGGTCATTGACCCACTAACACCCAATAGATTGGTCATTGACCAGTGGCATTTACTAGGATAATAAACATATATCTATACATTCCCATGTGTCTATCATTATTACTTTCCCTTCCAATTTATTGAAGGTTCCAACTGTCCTTTATCAATTTTGGACATCTATCAACTGTACTTTCATTCACTAATAGTACTAAAATGAGAAAAAAAAAGAAAAAGAATTATCACTAAAAAAAAAAAATTCTGAGGGCTTCAATAGCATGACCTCATGGCCGGATTTTTTTGTCATATCCTCCTCGTCCAGAATATTGGTGACCTTCTTAGGCTAAAAAATCAGTGTATGGGGCTAAATCATCCCCGGTTGTTTTTTCAAGAATGATTCATAAGTTGGACTATTAGATGATATTTTTCTTGTATTACTTGTTTGAGTTGTAGTTCCTTTGGGTTTCCCCACATGGTATCCAGCTCCCCATAGGGGATCAAACCCCCTATAACTCATGTGGGAAAGTACCCATATGGGGAGAGGATCCTGATTGGGTTGGAATATTTTTTTTTGGGATATTATTATTTGATAATAATAATATTATTATTATTATTATAAAAAAAAAAAAAATTGAAAGCCATACAATAGTATGGTATCATTTATTTATTGTTAGATAGTAGGCAGTAGTACATCAACAACACCAAAAAACCATATAATTT